>NW_002987368.1:226328-228212 GCF_000006295.1 Pediculus humanus corporis
ATTTATTTTGTCGCCAAAATTGCTCTCTCTTCTTATATCTCCTTATTCTCTGAGAATAGAGCAACACCTTTTGTTTTAAAGTTTCCATGGTAAGTTCTATATCTTCCATGGTCTTCAATTTATAGATCCTTTTAAGGTGATCCAGTTTCTTTATTGTCCTCTTCTTTAAATTATTATTCTTCTTCATTTCGGATACCAGGGAGATATGTGATCTTATTCTTTTTATTTTTCCCTCTATTCTTTGTATCCATATTGGTGATGTTGACTTTTTTGTTTCTATTCCTTTATGACGAGCTTCTTTTCTTGGCCCAAGTATAATATCTGTGGCAACTACCCCCGCAGCATATATAATTTCATTAATTGTGGTTAAATTAATGTCTACCACTTTTTCTAATACATTTATGAGGGTGTTATCTATAAGACGTAATTATTATTATTATTATTATTATTATTATTTTCGGCTTGTCCCAATTTCGTAAAAAAAAAAAAAAAAAAAACAATTTTAGGAATCACGGTTAGTTTGTAATTAAATTCAAATTTTTTTTTATTTTTATTCTTATTCAATTGTTTTCCCGTATCGACAAGCTTCATTTGAAACAAAAATAAACAAATAAATAAACAAACGAACAAGCGAGCAAGCAAACAAACAAACAAACAAACAAACTTTCGATGCGATGCACACGAAATATTTAAATAGTAAAATATTAATACGACGACTTTTAAAATTTTATTTTTTCCGTGAAATTTTAATTTTCCACTAAAAAAATTTGGCCGTGAAAATAAATTTTATGATTTATTGTTTTAAAAAACGATCGATCGATCGATGTCCATAGATAATTTTTTTTTGATTTATTAACGATCGATTTTACGATTTATTTTCATTACAGAGATTGGGTGTCGTCCTTTTAAAAAAAAAAACCATCGTGACAATTATTTATTACTTCCATACATCCGCTTTCGTATTCACAATTTTCGATCTCAGGGTAAAAACTTGATCGAAATAAATAAATAAATAAATTTAAAATAAAAGATGGAGGAGGAGTCTCTACCTCAACGTAAAAAATATTTTCGAAGGATGTTTGATCGCATTTGAAAAGAACAAAGACAGAAAGAATCACAGACAGAAAAAAAATTTTAAATTTTCCCTTCATGTCAAAAAAAAAATTAAACCAAATGAATTAAATCCGCTTTGCTTTTGAGGAGATCCTCAAAAAATTAGCAACAGAAAAAAAAAAAAAAAGTCATTTTCTAATTATGTGGGGAGTCAGTTATCGTCGTGGGTGAAAAACTTAAACCGAATTAATCATTTTAATTTTAATTTTTGAATTAAATAAATGAATTTAATTTTTAATTCATTTTTGCTCAAATATATATTTTATGCATATATGACGCCACTACAAAACAAACAAACAAACAAATCCTCGCACAGTAATAATAATAATAATAATAAACTTTGTGAATTGTCTGACACTTGATTTTGACAAAAACTTTTATGAAATCGTAATTAAAAATACGACGACGACGACGACAACGACAACAACAACAAACGCAAACATTTTTCATTAATTAACCTCATAAAAATGTAATATAAAGATTTTTAACCCTCCCCCCTCCCGCCCAAATAATTGTCGTTGTCGTTGGTTTTGTAATTGATATCGTGTGCAAAATAAATGAGGGAGACAACGACGACAACAACAACAACAACAACAACAACATACAACATACAACATACAACATAATCATTTAAACCTTTCAAATCCCCTCTTTTCTCGTCCTTCATATAAATTAACAATAAAGTTATATTACGCAACTTCATCTACCAAATAATAATAATAATAATAATGACAATAATAATAATTTTTGCACGTAATGAATTTAATCATC
>NW_002987368.1:228232-230847 GCF_000006295.1 Pediculus humanus corporis
TTTTTTTTTGGCTGATAAGTTTTGACTAATTTCCTGCAAAAAAGAAGGAAAAAAAAATAAGGAAAAATTAGAAAATTAGTTTGAAATTTTTTTTTTAAAAAAAAAAAAAAAAAAAACCCCCCGTGTGAAAGTCGTTTATAAAGTAAATGTTTTACAACAAAAAACAAAAAAAAAATTAACGAAAATATTTTTTTTATGTTAAAAAAAACACACACCAAATGACAAGCCATTAAATTATTTGTTGTTTTTTTTCATAAAGAAAAAATTAGTACGTAAGGTAAATAAAAACCCATTAACATGTTTTTTTTTTTTTTTTTTTTTTCTTAAAGTTATTAAGTAAATTTTGACCTTTTCAACTCTTGTTTTTTTTTTTTCTCGCATTGTTTCGAATCGTGAAATTTTTTTTTATTTTAAAACTCGCCGCCCCTTTTTTTTCTAAAGTATTTTGTCCTTATTTGTATAAAAAGCCAACTTTCTTACTTTCTTTCAAACGAAAGTAAACGTTTTATTTACCTTTGTCGTCAGCAATTTTTTTTTTTTTTTTTTTTTTTTTTACGTTTGGAATTTTGCCACAATTTTTGTTCAATTACCAATTAATTCCTGTTAAATACTTGTTTAATGATTGCCAAAAGTTTCTTTTTTTGCGGCCCCGGCGGCGGGGGGGGGGGTTGTAGGAAATTCTATTAAAATAACAATTTTAATGTCATCAAAAATTTCGTCATGATAATTTTTTTTTTTTTTCAAGGGTACTTTATTAAAACGCCTCGTTTTCAATTCAGAAATTTTTTTCATTGATTAAAAATCTTTTATTAAAATACCCATTCGTATAATTATCATCATTTTTTTTTTTTAATCGAAATATGAATTGAATGAAAACAATAGTTTTAAAAAATAGATTCGTATTAGGTTTAAAATGAACCTGAGCCTGAACGTTAGACGCACACACACACAAAGTAATAATAATAAAAAACTTTAAAATGTTTTCACTCTTTTTTCACACACGCCTAACCACGATAAACAATAAACTTTAATTTTTCTCCCCCCTCCCCCCCAAAGGAATAATTTTTACTTATTTATTTTCACTATAGAAGGTGAAGACAAAAAAAAAAAAAAATTACTAAGGAAAAAGTTGGTTACTTCAAATCATTTTTTTTTTTTTTTAAGCCAAGCCCAAGAAAAAAAAAAGGAAAAAAAAAAATTATTGTGAAGGTGATTGCCCAAGGTGAGTTTGCAAGTGTAAACCATTGACGTGACACAAAAAAATATTTTTATATAAAAAAAAAAAAAAATTTTGCTCGTTACAATCAATCGCAATGTATTTGGCAAAAAAAAATCAATTATGATAAAACTATTTTAATAAACTACTAAATTATTATCGGAAAGAAAATTTTCAGTTGGCAACCTTGCTTTGTTTTGATTTTTTTCTTGTTGTTTTTTTTTTAAATAAATAAAATAAAGTAAAAGAAGTAGGAAGAAGAAGAAGCAGAGGAAGTTATTACAACTTATTTGCAGAGATATTAGTCAGAGATTTTTGGCGCCATATTTTTGAAGGTTTCTCGCCACTGGGCTATATGAATATATAAAAATTAAATTTAAATAATTATTATTTCCTTAAAAGCTATCCCGTTGCAGTACTTCAATTCCAGATTTTCAGCTTAATAAAAACAAAAAAGAAAATTTACGCGGGAAAAAAAAAAAAATTCAAACATAATCAATATCGGTGGAAAAAAAAAAAAATATTTTCCACTCGATAATGAAATCTATGGATGCCTTTCGGCAAATTATTCTATGTAAAAATAAATAACCAGTTTTTATTTTATCGAAAATAAATACACTTTTTACGTCTTTTTATTTCCATCCAGCAACAAAAGAAAATTTTTCACCAAAGCTACAAACTCCAATAAAAAAAAAAAAAAAAAAAAAAAAAAACCTACGCAAATGATAAATTTAAAAAGAATCGAGGGAAACAAGTATGGAATATTAATTGAAGTAATAATAATAATTATTATTATATATGCTAAGAACTGCCATTGCCAATTTTTTTTTTTTTCTTGTTTAATACGTTAAAAAATTTACTCCAAAAAAAAATATTACAAAAAGTTCGTTTGAAACGCGAAACAAAAAAAGTTTACGTGGGTAACACAATCGAATCCCATTCTAACCAACTTGGCATCATCAGTATTATTCAAAATAAAAGACGGGGATTGACCTTGTACGGAAAATACTAGTCGTCGACTACTTCAAGTTCACACAAACACTGACCTAACATTCTAAATAAGCCACTTTTGAATCCGCGATGAACGTATAAAAAAAAAAAAAAAAAAAAAAAAATTCAAATTTTAATTTTTAAATTATTATTAAATATGATGCGAATCCCATTTTTTTTTTTTTTTTTTTTTTTTTGCTTTATTTCAATTTTTCTTCTTCTTTTCATCGAGTTAAATAATTTTATTTCGTTTCTACAACACATGTAATACCCAAGCCAATTATTGCACTTGGCAAAAAAAAAAAAACATTTAGATACGTTATAAAATAAATTTTAGCCAAAAAAAAAAAAACCCGAATAAAAAACCTTTAAATACTTCCTAAAACATTATCGTAATAATAATAATAAT
>NW_002987368.1:231120-245700 GCF_000006295.1 Pediculus humanus corporis
ACCTTTCGAAAGAGGAAATAATAAAATTATTAAATAAATGAAAAGGCAAAAGGTAATGAGATTAATAAATGATAATAATAATAATAATAATAATAATAATAATAATAATAATAAATTACAGTTTTGCTAAAATCATAACACGCAATCTTCCCATACTTCCCATAACTTTAATACTACAGTTATGAAAAGAAAAATTATAAAATTATATCAGAGTCGTGATTTAAATAAAATTTGAGACGATTTGAAATCTAAACCGGGGTTCCCCTTTTTTCTCTCTCTCTCTCTCTCTCACTCTTAATCGTGTTTTTATGTCGATGTCGTTTCGTTTAATTTTCAAAATTAAAATTAAAAAAAAAAAAAAACCCGAACAAAAAAAAATTTTTTAAAAATGACGACGACGACGATGATAATGATATTAAAATAAACAAGTAAATTTTTCAACGTTTTTTTTTTTTTTTTTTTAAACTCTTATGGTGGCAACCATAGTCTTCGAGTCAACCGGTTGCAAAATTTAAGTGGGAATAAAAATTGTGCGTAGGCACCGCCAACAACTTTTAAAAAAATAACAAGTTTCCGGTTGTTGAACATTTGAAAATTTTTTACGCCGGTTTTTTTTTTTTTTTTATCGAACAAACAATAATACGTATAAAACATTGGTGATATTTTTCCAAACATTTTTCCAAATATAATAATGATGATTATAAAAAACAATCTTATCGCATCAAAGTTATTTTTTTTAAAAAAAATTTTCGACTTTCACTAAACGTGTTAGTATTTATTTGCATAAACAAATAAATTATTTTTAGGTTTATCACCTCAAGAGTAAAGTAGAATAAATTTTTATTTAAAAAAATTTTCACAGAGAAAAAAAAAAAAAAACACGCGGCGCTTGTTTTATACAAAATAACTTTCGAACAACAATATCATTAAGTAAAATCTTTTTCGCCCAAGGACGAGGTGTGGTAAAATTCATAATATATGAAGAAATAAATAAATAAATTAATTAATTAATTAATTAAAACGAATAATAATAATAAATTTTGTAAATTAATGAACCGAATCGAATCGATGAATCAAATGTAAATTTACGCGACTGAAAATTAACCGAAAAACTCAAAACAATCACAAATAAATTTTTCCGTTATTTAAATAAACCGGCCGCAAATCGTTTTCTTAATTAGGGGAGGAGGGTGGGTAACTTTTATTACCCTTGCAAAACAAATTAATAACTTAAAAGTGATTTATTAAAGCACGTGCAGAGACACACGAAAACAGCGTTAAAACAAGATAAAAATGATTATAAAAAAAAAAAAAACAAAAAAAAACAAAACTTTCACAAAATTTTAATCGTATATAACTTATTGCCCAACCAGAAGCGATTTGAAAAAAATATATAAATAATAATAATGATAATTGAAAGTAATCAAATTTTTTTTTGCACGTGCTTAACCCTTGTTAAAATGATTAAATGCACGATATAATAAACTTAAAATTTAAATCAATCAAAACCATTCGTTACAAAAAAAAAAATAAATAAATAAATATTATAAAACTTTCATTTTAAAAAATTATTTTTATATGCTTATTATTATTTTATATTTTATAGATCTCGCTTCCTAAATTTTTCGATCCATTCGAGAAAAACAATTTTTGTGCCAAAGGAAAGGATTTTTTGTCAGGTAGTGGTTTTGATAAATTTTTTCACGTACGCTCAACGTAACTACTACTACTACTAGTTCAATAAAATAAATAATAAATAAAACTAGAAGTTTTTGTACGTTTGCAGGTGTGTAAGGTATGACAAAATACCGCCCCGAAGGAAAATTTTTAACCGTTCAAAGTTTATTATTATTATTCCTAGCAAAAAAATTTTTTTTACACTTTTCCCTTTTTGATAATTATTTTGAACTTTGCCTTTGAAAATTGATTCACCCATTTGCACAATTCATTATATATTAATAACCGTGTTTCTCTTACCATCTCTTCTCGACATTAAAAAAAAAATTTTTTTTTTTTTTTTTTTCAAATGTTAGGCTCCCTGCCGCGGAATGCAAGAAGTAAGATTTTACGCCTTCAACTTTTTTTTTTTTTTTTTTTTTTGCATAGAATATTATTATGCAAAGAATTATTCAAATAAAATTTTATCGCATAACTTATTTAATCAATAATAATAAAAAGGAGGTACATTAATTTTAATGTACCTCCTTTTATTATTAGGTTAAAACAAAATTTACGGATGTGAAAAATGACGTAATAAAACTAAAAGCAAAGTTTTTAAAAAACTTTTTGATCGAAACGTTGCCTTAAGAATAAACAAATCAACAATGGTTCTTATGCCTCTCCCTTAAAAAAAAAAAAAAAAGTCTACACACCCCCATCAAAATCTTTTTTTTTGGGTATTCAATCCTTGAAATGTTTACTGAACCATCAATAATCATTGGGCTACGTTTATGAACCGTTTTTTAAGTTTTTATTTCTCTTTTACGTAAGACATTTTTTTTTTGCCTCAAACGAATGTTTTAAAAATTTGTTCATGTATTTAATAGAAATCAATTAATTATGGTGATTTTTAAAAATGAAATAACATGCTTAAAATATTTATATAAAATATGTAAATGTGTAAAAAATTATTATATATATATATATATATATATATATATATATATATATATATATATATATATATATATAACAACCACTATTATTAAATACATTCAAAATCAATCGAAACTACTATTTTTTAAAAAAAAAATTATGTCAAATTTAAAGTTTTTTTGTCGACTTTAAAAAACAATAATTTTAAATATTAATTAATAAATGATTACATAAAGATATCGTCGTCATTTCATCAAAGAGGAAACATAAATATAATGCAAAAGAGTAAAAGAAAAAAAAAATTGCGAGGAACGATTGATGTGAACAATCTTCTTTCATTTATGCGTGAAATTATATTTTAGAATTTTTATGCGTCGCAAAGAAAACATTTCAAACGATCTAAATTTGTAAAGAAATAATAATAATAATAATAATCGGTAACGAAATAATTTTTTTTATTTCCGAATGCGTCTCTACCTTTTCTTATTTTTTTCGTACGCTAAAACTCACTGAACTGCCTTATCAAAATTTATTAAAATAAATAAACTTTTATAAATGAACGATAAAAAAAAGTCGATATATATATGAAATATTAGTCGCTTGCGGTCTTTTTTGTAAATGAAATTCAATCGTGGGAGAAGAAAAGGTAAACTAGTAAACTAATATTTATGGGCATCGAAATTTGGATTGTGGTCGTGTAGTGATTTTTTTGTGGCAAACAGAAAAAGAAGGAGGAGGGTTAAAAAAAAAAAGCTTTGTTTTTATGCAGATATATAAAATTTTTTAAAAATCATAAAAATAAAGACGTCTTTTTTTTTTCTTTTTTTTTTTTTTGATAAAAATTAATTCATTGAAACCTGTTATAAGAGGTAAAAAAAAATTTCTCAAATCCATTTAGTCAAAACGTATTGTTTTAAAAAAAACGAAGAAAACAATGAAACATTTGCTGCATCCTTTATTTCTTAAAAAAAAAAAAACCATTTTTAATCATTTTTGCTTTGGCAATCGACATTGACGGACAGAAAAATTATTATTATTATTATTTTTTACTATAATAATATTATCTTGCGTCGTAAAAAAAATTAGTATTTCACTTTTAAATAAACATTATTTCAAAACAAAAACACATTGAAACATTAAATATTGAAATCGTATTAAAAAAAAAAAAAACCACCAAATTGACATTAGCGTTGTACACTATAATAATAATAATAATTGCATAATTCTTGAATAACCTAATTGAGAAAGGGGAAAAAAAAAGTATTTAGTAAATTTTTTAGAACGACGTCCTAAATATCCTAAAATAAAAATAAGTAAATAAAAATTTGCGATGACCTCCTTCCTTCCTTCTTTAAACTAAAAGGTACCGAACGAAATTCAATTAATAAAAAATTTTTTACGCTAAAATAAAAAAAAAATGAATGAATGAATGATTGATTCGAAAATTATTTATACTTCAAATAAAAAAAAAATAAAAAAAAAACTTATAAATAGATATTTGATCATTAGCCTCCTTCTTAGAAAATTATTATTATTATTATTATTTTTAATTGAATAATCGTGGAATTTTTGCATTTTTTTTTTTTTTTTTGCTTTTTTCTTTAAATAGAAATTTTTTAATATTTTTTCGAATAAAAAATGTCGAGTTTTATGTAGGACATGACCGACCGTTTTTTTTTTTAAACGTTTTTCGTTTTCTTTTATGTACGTTTTGAACTTTCTGTCAAATCACTTAGTATAAAAAAAAAAAATAAAAAATTATTTTTATTGTAAATTACCAGAAGAAATAATTCATTTCAATCAACTAATACATCAACAACGTTTAATAATAATAATAATAACGTTTGATTTCGCAAAAAAAAAAAAAAAAACGCGAAGTATAATTACAATTTTTTCTAAAAAATTATTTATTCGCCTAAATTTTGAACGTAATTACACGAGTTAACAATAATTTTAAAATGATTTAGTTGTAGTTGTTATATAATATAATTATTTTATTACGAGTTCTGCCCCCGGAGTATTTTTTTTTTTTTTTTTTTAATCGGGCTATTTTGATTTATTTATTTATTACGTAAATCTTTAAATTTTTACTCATTAGCAAACATTAACCGATTTGTATTTAACTCTTTTCTTTCATTTCTTTTTTTTTAAAAAGTCAATAAAAACAAAATCATTCTACGAAGAGACCAAATAAGTAAATTTAAATTTTTTCGAAAATGGAAACATAGTTGTGAAAAAAAAACAAATTTCGAAACAACTTATTTCTATAGAATTACATTTTCATTTTTCCTACATTTTTGTTTCTTTAATCGTATTTCAAACAGACAAAAACGTAATGCAAAATTCTAACAAATAAATTTAATATTAATAATTTTAAAAACCGGTAAATAGACATGCTATGTACGAGCAAGTAAAAGAGCATAAGTTTTTTTTATTAAGTAACTTAACAACTCGAAAAATAACAGATTTTTTAAGAATTTTTCAATTGATTTAAGTAATAGTAACTAAAAAAAAAAAACACAAGCTTTACGATATTCTTACATTATTGAAACTCCTAAATAAAATTTAAAAAATATTTTAATAACAACCAAAGTGTATCTTAATACCAAGACATAAACTCTACCAATTAAAAAAAAAACTTTAGACGTAAGCTTTAATCCACTTAAAAGAAAGAAAGAAAAAGAAAAAATTATTAATTAGCTCTTGAAATACATTTTTTAAAATAATTAATTAATAAAATAAAAAAAATTTGACAATGCGACACACTTAATAATATTGATCGGAGTACTTTGTCTTAAATGTGAAATTTATACAGCTTTCGCAAGCATAATTTAACAATATGATATTAAAATATATAAAATCCTAAGTAATAGGAAAAATTGGCATTAACAAAAGGCTGATAAGTAAAAAAAAAAAAAATTAAAATTTTCAAGATGTTTCCTACTACTATGAAATTACAGAAAGAAAAAAAAAGAAAAAAATTTTTTTTTGTTTGAATTTCATTTTTTTTATGTTCGTAACAACAAATACATATGATTGACCATTATAAAAAAAAAATCTTATGCTTGTTTGATTAATTTCAAAACATCAATTCATCAATAATGAATATCAATTAAACAAGCACACCTTGAATGAGTGAAAAAAAAAAAAAAAAAAAAAATTATAAGCAAGAATTTAGAGGAAGTTATAAATCAATAGTAGTAGTAGTAGTAGTAAAACAAACGAAATGTATTTCATGAAATTCACGATCATTGTGGAGGTATTTAGGTTTACTATAAAACCCGATCGCGATAAACCTTGAGTTGAATACATAACAACTCTAAAAAAAAAAAAAAAATAACAGTTTCTATTCATCATCGATAGTTTTTAATTTGCGACATCACCTTGTTGAAAAAAAAAAATAATAATTTTTTTACAACACTTGTAACAATTTTTTACGCGTTAAAATAATTCAACTATTCTTTAACGTGGCTTGCTTGAATATTCCAATCATAGAATAATCATTAATTTATGATTTTATTGTTTAAAAAAATTACATAAATCATTTAATCATTCGTTCATCGCTATCCGATATTTCCCCCCCCCCGAACAAAATTCATACGCCCCTGAATTAAACACTGCGGAATTATTCAGAAATTATAATGAATGATCGGTCGCGTACATTTTTTTTTTTTTTCCGTAGCCAAGGTTACATCTATTTAAAAGAATAAAAAACATCTGTCCCACCTAAATTTAAAAAAAAAAAAAACATTTTCCATTTGTAAACAAACCATAGTTTTTTATTTAATTCTTTTCATATTCCAGTTTTACTCGGGCGAAGAAGGTACATGTAATTTTTAATCGAACGAATAAAAAAAATCTCAATTAAAATATTTTATGGCACGACTCAAGGGGAAGCTGACTAATTATTGATAATTATCATTAACATATAATTCTTTAAGTTACCTTTCAAGTACGATGATGTGTAAGTAAGGTTTGGTTAAATGCGTTATTTAAAAAAAAAAAAAAATTGAAAATGACATTGTTAACACCGATTTCTTTAAAAAAAAATTACACGAGGAAAAATTATTATTATTATTTTTTTTATCGCGCCTCATACTGTTGCCACCTTTTTTTTCGTATGTCTGTCTTTTGTAATAGTTGTGTTACGTTAAACGTCTTGACTTATTATTTCTTACTAGCTTTACAGAGAGAGAGAGAGAAGATGAGGATTTTTTGAGTTTTCATCTTTTTCAATAATTTACGTCAAGAATGCAATTTTTTATTTAAAAACAAAATTTAAAAACCCGAAAATAAAACGAAAATATAAAAGTTTTTTAAAAAAAAAAATCGTGGAAAACATAATGAAGTGTGATTAGTAGTGTGTGTTTCTGAGAAAAGAAATTATACAGAATGTGTCCCGAAGAAAGAAAGAAGGTCGAAATCATAATCAACTTGTTCCAAATATGACGACGCTTTGACGACGCAATTAGCATTCATTTAATGTAATAAAAAAAAAAAAATATATATATATAACACACTCACCTTAAATTTTTGGCATATTCCAACTCTATGTTACACCTATCCTTAATGAAATGACCATACTTTTCTAAGAAATCTATTCCTTTTTGTGTGTGTAGTGATATGTTCTCAAACTGATCCTGTTTAAAAAACAAAAATTTAATAATTAATAAACATTTCCAAAAAAAAAAAAAGTAAAAAAAAACAGAGTATTGTTTTTCTTTTCTTTTGAACCGAAAAAAAAAAAAATAAAATAAAAAAATTTTTAAAAGGGATATTTACGATGTTGGCAAAGGCCAAAAATTTCAAAGCCAAATTTGAAAATAAAATGTCGAGGTTAATATTAAATTCTAATACTATGTTAGTAAAGTAAATGGAAAAAAAAAAAAAAAAAACATTTTACTTTAAAAAAATAACAAATCTATTTACTCTAAACAAAAAATAATTATTTTTTTTTTTGCAAACAAACAAATCGGGAAAACGTAATTCTTCATACTTCTTATCAATTTCGCACACAGACAATATACCAATATATTATTTTAAATAAAAAAAAAACAAGGTTTTGAAAATGTCGATCTCAAAATTTATACCTGAAGTCAAATCCTTTCGCGTAAATTTGATGTGTGTGTGTGTGTGTGTGTGTGTGTGTGTAAGAAAAAAAAATCAAGTGGGATATATATTTATTATATAGATTTCCACGGTTTCACGAACGAGTGTAGGTTTCACAATTTAAACAATTATCATAAATATCGAATT
The DNA here is from genome assembly GCF_000006295.1 of Pediculus humanus corporis. NCBI lineage: Eukaryota > Metazoa > Arthropoda > Insecta > Psocodea > Pediculidae > Pediculus > Pediculus humanus. The sequence goes on from NW_002987368.1 coordinate 238,972, forward strand.
AAATAAAAAAAAAAAAAATTAAATAAAAAAAAATTTGTTTCTATATTTTTGGCACGTAAGAAAAATATTTATTCATCAATTCTATATGTATCAACTGAATGTTTTAGGAAGTACTGATTTTCTTGGAGACAATCATCACAAACAACAACAACAACAACAACAACATTATTATTATATCACGGGGTTTTTTTTTTTTTTTTTGGCCTATCATGAGTAAACGTATTAGATAATAATGTGAGCTGACATTACGTAAATTCATCAATAAAACCGTTTATAAAATTTGCTCTCAATAAAATTTTTTTTTTTATTAAAAGTTCTTTGCCCGTAAATTTGTACGTTTTTGATAGTCATAGACCAATACTGGAAAATTATTTTAAATTTACAAGAAAAGAAGAGGAAAAAAATGAAAAAATGAGAGTCGAGAGAAGGAGAAAGAAGCAGCCAACTATATCGAATGTAAAAGCCTCATTGTATTTACGCCTCATTGATCGAATGTACGTACGTGGACACCACCGAAGAGTTAATTATATGAAAAACAAAAAGAAAAAATAAAGAATAATAAAAAAAATTTTTTTAACTTTCAAGACAATGAAGACAACTCCTGAACAAATTCGAAAAAAAAAAAAAAATGAAATAAAACCGAAGCGTTTAAAATTTTAAGACTAGTCAATCACGAAAAAAAAAAAAAAATGTATTAACGGCACTTTTCAATTGATTTTCTCCCCGTAAAAAAAAAAAAAAAATTTACAAAACTGCCCTGTTTTCTCTAGTAAGTTTTTTTTTTTTTTTGCTAAACTTTAGTTATCGAAAAAAAAACCTCCTTGATTTTATCCTAGTAAATTTTTTTTTTTAAATTTCAAGATCCTCCTCCTTCTCCCATTTTAGTAACTGTAAAATATTTAAACGCTCTTCTTTTTTTTTTTTCTTGTAAATTTTTAGTAAAAACTACAGACAAAAAAAAATCAATCAATCTTTTTCAATCAATTAATTTACGTTTTTTTTTTTGCAAAATAACAAAAAAATTATTTCCGTTCCGATTAAAAAAAAAATAATAATAATAATAATTTAAATTTCAACCAAAAAGTGGTATTTTACAATCACGAAACGAATCTTCCAAAACACGCATTAAAATATTCTCAAGGTTGGTTGGTTGGATGGATATCCGCCAACAAAAACTTCTCTCTCTCTCTCTCTCTCTTATTTTTTGTTACATGCCTGGAACTTGCCATCGGCGTTTTGCAGAATCTTTAGTCGACGAGGAAAAACAAACAAAAGCTGCATTATTATCGATTAAAAAATTTGATGCGGAGAAAAAAAAAATAATAATAATAATCATAATAATAAATTTATAAAAATTTTTTTAAATGTGAAAATAACGATTTTTTCTACCTCTTATCACTTATTCGAACTTAATTTGCAGGAATGTCTTATTGAAAACCACTGCCATTTACTATCGTGATAATTTATCAAACGCTCAAGGTCAAATTCAGTTTCAATTATTTACAAAAGGAATGTAACGAATATTAAACCATCTTTTTATCACACAAGGAAAATATAAAGGAAAATCCTTAGTAAAATAATTTCCACGAAAAAATGATTTCCTTCTAATGATTAATCATAACTAATTGACTGTCGTCAGTATAAATGTAATGTACTACTCTTCATCACATTGCGCAATGTTTTAAATATTTTCAAAAATTACATAATTTACAAAATAATAAAATAAATATTAAAATAAGAGAAAAAACAGACAGACACAGGCACAACAACGTGAAAAGTAAATAACAACATTAGGTCGAATGTATGTAAACTTTTACAGAGGAATAACAAAATAAAAAAAAAAAAATTTCTAATCAAATCGACCTTTACAAAATGTTTTGAAAAATGCACGCACGACGTCGTAAAAAAAAAAAAAAAAAAAATTCATCGTTGACTAAATGAATATTCTATACCTACTTCAAGGAAAAGATGAATAAATCGAGTCAGTTGCATTACGTAATTTAAAAAAAAAAAAAAAAAAACATTTCATTCAATTCCTGGTTCTAACCGTTTTTTTTTCCTTTTCCTCCCACGCAATTAAAATTCGAATAATCATATTGCAAAATTTTTAATCGAAAACATTTAACAATACTTGAGAAAACTTTACTCGAAAATTAATTTTTAATTTATGAAATTCTCCAATGGGAATCGGTGTAGTAAAAAGGGCGCGAAAAATAAAATTTTCCAGTTAAAAAAAATAGGAAAATTTACCGTTCGATTTAGCAATTATTTCATGTAAATAATGCAGTCGTAAGATATACATAAATACATAAGTTATCATCTGTGTGATATCTTTATAAAAATTATTAAAACACATTATTATTAATAATGAAAAATTTCAATATATTAAAACGTGGCCCCTTAAGAGCCCTCCCCCTTTTTTTGAAACTTTTAATTTCTATTAATAAAGATCCTATTAAACGAACATAATAATAATTTTTTTCCTCTTCTTTTAAATATTTAATCAATCAAAACGGTTTTTTTTTTTTTTTTTTTTTTTTACGTCATTCTAAATTAAAAGACTGAAAAAATTTTCCGACAAGTTTATAAGTCACAGAGTTTTCACATTGGTTAAAGTGTTAAGTAAATAATTAAATACCTTAAGATTTATTCGAATAGTTTTCCTATTACGTAACATGTTGAATTCAAACGAACTATTAATTATGAAAAAAAAAAAAAAAAAATTTTAGTTTCGCAAAAAGTAATTAACGAAAAAGTATTATTAGGCTTCAGGTATTTTTATTTTGACGAATACGTTCGATTTCTTAAAGCTCGATTTTTTTTTTTTTGGAAAAACAATTTTCATTTAAATTTAATACGAGACTAAAAAAATTTTGACAAAACAAATAATAATAATTTTTTAACGTTTTATCCATTTCTATTATGTTTTATTTTTTTTTTTCATTTAAAATATAAATACAAGCACGAAATTGAGATTTACTTTTACAACAGTATAAACACAAACAAACAAACAGCTCACATTTCCACGTTAGTAGTATAATAATAACAAAGATTCAATTTCATTATAAAAACTCATTTATTGTCACATAAAACACAATTTTCAATGTAATGAAATCAAACTATCAGCAAGACAAAAAAACAGAAAACAAATAGTAATTAATTAATTTTTATCAAATGGAAAAAAAGAAAACAATCAATTTAATTTTCTTTTTTTTATATTTTTTTCATTTCTTTTTTTCACGTAAATATTTTTTATCACTTACTATGATTAAACCTTTAAAAATAAACATTTATCACAAATCTAAACTAAATTATGCCCTTTATTATTATTATTATTATATGAGATGACGACGATAATAAAAAAATTATTTTTTCTAGATTTTTTTATTTACGGATTAATGCGAAAAGCAAATACAATCAAATCAATCACGTGATGAGCATATTAAAAAAAAAAAAAAAGAAAAAAAATAGAAAGTTTGAAAAGAGTTTGAATCCGATTAGAAAACAAATTATTTTCACAGTCGGACTGCAAAAATTACAAAAAAAAAATATTATTAGAAAATGAAGATGATGCCTCGTCGTGCCACACGTTTCACCTCCTCCCCTCCCCTGCCCTCCCCCCAATTTATTTTTGCCATTTAACTCTCACTCACTTCCTTTAATGTTTTTTTTAAATTAAAAATAAATAATGCTTCAACAATTAGAGTAGTAGTAGTAGCATCTCAAATAAAGAAGATCTTTCAAAACAGCTTTTAAGAAAATCCCACGCATTCGAAAAAAATTGAAAATTAAAATAATAATAATAATATTTTTCATTGAATTTGCCTTTTTTTTTTTTTAAATAATTATTGCTAAATGTAAAATTAAATGAAAGTTATAAAACAATGACATCAAAAAAAGATTTTACCGAATACAATTTGTTAGTTGCAGAAAAAAGGAAAAAGGAAAATTATTTATTAATTTTTACATTAGCATAAAAAAGGAGAGCATTTTTTTTTAAAAAAAAAAAAAAAAAAAAAAAAAACGTTATGCAATCGAATACATTTTTGATTTTGGCAAGAGTTGTATCGAGTGCGGATTCAAAAAAAAAAAAAAAGAAATTGCAAACGTTGCATTGCATCGCATTCCATAAATAAATAAATAATACCCGATATCAGAAAACTTTGTAACGGATCGATGATTAAAAAAAAAGAAAATTGCTTTAGAAAAACGGACCACTACGCCAAGAACGAGACAGTAAAATCTTATTTTAAAAACTTTTTATAAAAAGCTCGAAATATAACAACATTTAAGAAGGTTTATGTGTGTTTTTGCGGCAGTGTGGAAAATAACAGTAAATCCAATATTATTATTTCGGGAGAAAAAGGAAAGAATCAATGGATAGGTAGATAAGTCACGCGATGAAAACGACCGTTAATTAAAAAAACTGGTTTAAAAATTTAAGTAACGAAAAAAAATTTTTTTTTTGTCAATTTACAATTGCTTTCTTTCTTTCCCCCCACCCCCCCCTTTACAAATATTATATAAATCGTAAAGTTTCCGCATATTATCATATCGCACGAAATTCCATATTATTCATATTAAATATCAAATTTACATTTTAAACAATAATAAAATTGCCAAAAAAAAAAAAAAACAAACAAACCAACAAACAAAAACTTTATTCGTTTCGCAAAAACAATTTTCTTTAAAACTAAAAAAACTTAAATTTTTTATTTTATAAACAAAATAAACGCGAAAAATTATAAATTTAAAAAAACAACAACAACAAAAAAGGTAATTTTACGGTATGAAATCAAAGAGGTTAGTCGCTTGCTAGGTCTACTGAGTAAATAAATAAATAAATAAAAAGTAAATAATCTCAAATTTTCATGTTTTTTTTGTTAAACCTAGTGGAAAACACACTTATTTTATATTCGCATCATTATCTTTATAATAGCACTCACAAGTTAAGTTTAGGGCGCAAAAAAAAAAAATTTATTAAACCAGGATCGAATACCGTTAGATTTCACTACGCTCGCTATAACTAATAGGAGGTATTTCATTCATAATTGTTAATAAACCAAGTAAGTGTGAACAAACAAAACTGCACCACAATAAAAATTATTTTCGTTAAACAAATTTTAAGTTTTTTTTTTTTTTATTTTAAAAATTCAAATAATTTTCATGCAAACATTTATATATAGAGTAATCAATTCCTGTTCGATGTAAAAAAAAAAAAAGAAAATTTAAAAAGCTTTAAAGAATACAAATTACTTATAAAGTTGCTTTTTTTTTGTTAATTTTAACAACAACATTAAACATTTTCGTTTAAAAAAAAATGAAAATTTGTCTCTCCTCGTCTTGTTTTTTTTTTCTTTTTTTTTTTTTAAAACCAAAACGTAACGGATATTTAAGCTAGAAAAGCGACACATATCGAATCCACCTCGAGGAATCAGGCACAGTACGAACACGTTTGACAACAATCTTTAAAAATTTGTTCTTGATTTGCGAAGAATATTAATGAAAAAAAAAAAAAAAAATAGGTATATATATACATAAAAATTTTTTTCAGGCACACGTACTCACTCAAACCGGTTTTAATTACATAACAAAAATTAAATAGCACATCAATTATTTAAGAAAAAAAAAAAAAAAATAGTGAGCCATCGGAGAAAGGTAAAAAAAAAAGGGGGGGTTTTTTTAATTAGCAATTATTTTAAAAAAAAAAAAATTTTTTTATTCATTAATTATGAATCTAATGAATGGTAATAATAATAATAATAATAATAATAATAATAATAATAATAATAATAGCGATGTTTTTTAATAGCTTGTAAAAATTAATGAAATTTTAGTTTTATGTGTATCCACATACAACACGGCTCATCATTCCTTCCTTCCTTCTTTCTTTCTCGAATTCAAGGGCAATGACCGTTAACACACTACTTCCATTTCTTCTTGGCAACTTCTATAATTTTATATCAGTATATACAAAGTAGTAGGCCCCCCCCCCGGCTTCTTCTCATCCGCAGGAGCTTTTATCACAATGCAGCTTTTCATTATTATCAATTGTGTGAGAGAATTCAAATGAATTAAACACGATCGATAATAATAAATGTTGCTTCAATGTAATTTGCAATGGTTTCAATAAAAAAAAAAAAAAAAAAAAAAAAACAAAACATTTCTCATAAAATACGGTCGAAGAATAAACTATTTAATAATTTTTCTTTTGAACGATTCGCATTTTACTCTCGCCATCTTCTCAAAAACATAATTCATAATCTCAAAAAACTGTACAATTTCGTTTTATTGAAAAGTAATAAATAAATAAAACGTAGAAATCACACTAATAATATTTCCATTCGATCAAAGTGTATATTTATTCAATAATAATAATAATAATAATAATAATAATGGACTTTAATATATACGAAGGATAAAAGTCGTCATTGTTTTAATGAATAAATACTAAGAGATCAGCGAAGCTACAACAACTCCTTTAATAAAACACAAAGAAATGGAGGGGGGAAAACAACAAAAGTTTTCCAAGGAGCCAAGTCGTATAAAAATTTATCAATTTTCAATCTATCGTTATTTTTTCAAATTTATATTCGTTCCACTTACGAAACGAACAATATTAAAAATCACACCGGCAAGTGGGAAAAAATTTCAAAAATTTCTACAAAAAAAAAAATATTTAAATTTAAAGAGGCGTTTCTTTCTCTTCATTGTATTTATATATACTAC
>NW_002987368.1:245901-247951 GCF_000006295.1 Pediculus humanus corporis
CAATCTTAAAAATAATCATTACGAATTTCAAAACATTTCTCTCATCCATATATATATATCTAAAAAAAAATAAAAAAAATAATAATAATAACTTTTAGTGTTTGAAATACGATAAATTAAATTTTTAAAACTCCAAAAGGTTTTTCTTTTACTCATCACCAAACCTCTCGGCAAAAAAAAAAAAAAAAAAAAAAAAAAGAAAAAAGAAAAATTTGTCACGTTAATCGGAGTTTGTGTTTTCACTTGTGAAAGCCGGAGTTATTTTTATTAACTTTTACACTAAAGAGGAAATATTTATTGCCGATAATAATAATAATAATAATAAAAGTTATTCCGTTCGAATGAAAGTAAATATTTCATTGGCCTACATAAATGAAATTTTTTTTTTTTTTTTTTTTTTATTTAAATCGAAATTTTAGAAGGAGACTTTTAAGAATCGGGATGTCACATCGGAACTCTGTTTACAAATTGTTTGTTTTACACGTGACAACCCGCAAATAGATAATTTAATATAACTCTTCCCTTTTTTTTTTTTTTTTTTTTTTGCAATTAAAACATCATGTCTGTCACATAAAAAAAAAAAAAAAAATAAATCTTGAGTGATAAACTTGTTGAAAGACGTTCTCCTACCCCTTAAAAAAGTCCCTTTTTTATGTTTTTTTTTCCCCCCGTCCGTCCCCCTTTGCACGAAATATACGATATTGACATAAATAAAAATAAAAAAAATAAAAATAAGTTATTGTTTAAAACTACGATATCGTATTTGTGGTAAAATTGGCAAATTAAACATTATAATGTTGAGATTGAGAAGAAAAACACAATCTAACGTAATGATTTTGTTTGTTGTGACAAAAAAAAAAAAAAAAAAAAATGAAAACTTTGATAAAAACAATATCGATTTATATATAATTGATAATTTTGCAAAATTTCACGTCACATCGTCCCGAATAATGAATAAAATTGATAAAATGTGATCAATCGATAAATCGTCAATTCAATAATAATAATAAAAAAAGAAAATGTAAACAAGAAATATTTTATACAAAATTTCAATTACTTCAATGTTAAAGTCAACCTTTTTAAAAATTGCATCGTTTTTTATTTGTTAAGTGACCGGGTTATTACAAAACCGAAATTTTACAACTGAAACTTAACGGTCACATAAAAAAAAAAAAAAAAAAAAAAAAGAAAATCTGACAGAGTGCCTCTCACTAAATTTAAAAATTAAAATTTTTTTAAATTTTCAATCGTTTCAATTGTATAACTAACTCATTTTTCAAAAAAAAATAAAACAAAAATTTTAAAAAGTGGATTTTTAACTTTCATTGGATTTTTTTTCTCTTTTTTTTTTTTTTTTTTTTAATGCACCTGAAAATCTGCACCTACTCTCCATCGGCTCGCAAGGTCAATGAACGAAACGGACTCGAAATAGTCGTCTCCCATGTATAATAACATGAAAGAAAGAAACATGAATTAAATGTAGACGAGCTACATACATAATTTTTCAAATGAATAAATACCAAAGATTGTTGTTGTTGATTTGAGTAAATTTGCAATACAATTTTTTTTTTCTCTCTCTCTCTTTAGCTACATACTTTTACTCTCGATCCTCAAAAAAAAAAAAAAAAAAAAAAAAAAAAAAAAAAAGTTATTCATCTTTCTTTCTTTTCCTCAAAACAATTTCAAAGTGCAAACATAGAAAAATCATTATTTGATACTACAAAATTACTAAAAGTTTTTTTTTTTTTGTTTTCCCCCCTTGAAAAAAAAAAAAAAAAAGATGATTGTTGAGTCATCATCAACCATCCTCGTGCCATATACTCACAGTTTTCAGTTCGATGTGCGAGAAAGCGCAGAAGCGCATATACAAATATGAAACAAATAAAAACAAATCGATGAAGAAATGTAATTCAGACAGAACAATTTTTTTTTTTTTACGATTCATTCATTCCCCTTACACACGGATTTATTCTTTATTATTACAGGTATAAACAAAATCTGAACAAGGGTAAACATTTTCTTTTGCAAAAAGCGAATAAGTCAAACTTTT
>NW_002987368.1:247971-270263 GCF_000006295.1 Pediculus humanus corporis
AAAAAAAAAAAAAAACGACACTATAAAATGAAAAAAATAAATTTTTTAGGCACATCTAAAAATAAAAAGCTAACTAAGATAATTCAAACATGAGTTACAATTAAAATAATAATAATAATAATAATTTTTAACTCGGTCATTATTCATATAATATAAAGGATCAAAGGTCGTCGTCATCATCATCGTTTTCTGACAAAGGCATGAATCCAAATGGATGAGGAGACTCACATTTACGACTAGTACTACTACTACTACTACTAGCCTTCCCCCTCCCCCATATTTCACAATTTATTTCCTTAGCATTCGTTTGTTAAACACAAATAATAAAAAAAAATAATAATAATAATGAAAGAAATAATAAAAACTAATAATAATAATCGTTTATTGTAATAGAATAATGAAAAAAAAAGAAAGAAAAAAAAAAAATTAAATTATTATTAAAAGACCTTCATCAATTTCTCATTGGAAAAATTTAATTTTTCAATTTCTGCCATTTTTTTTTTTTTTTTTTTTTAAATTTTTTGAGGATTTGGTATAACTGACGAGTTGTTTATGCCAAAACCAATTAGTAAACGCAATCAAAGAATTTTTTTTTTTTTTTTCATAAAATTAAAACCAAAAAAAAAAAAAGAAAATTAATTTTACTCGATTATTGGCTCGCATTTAATTTTCGTACAAGATGGAATTTGCAAAATCGGAAAATTCTCGTTCATTGGGTATTCGCTCAACAATTTCTTTAAAACCGTTAAGGTGTTTAAAAAGTTTTTAAAAAAAATAATTTAACAAATAAACTTTTCTATGTATAAGAAAACCATCGCATTGTTTTCCCCCTTTAAATTACCACCACGACCAGACAAAAAAATCAGACACGCAGGATATTTGGAGCTTTTCGTGAGTCATTCTATCTAATTCCTTCCTTAGAGAGAGAAAGAGAAAAAAAAGGGAAAGTTTCACATTATTATTAAATTAACTTTCCTAATTATCAATCGAATTGCCGAATAAATGTTTGTCATATTGAATTTGACGAGGAAAAAAAATTGAGCTGTCGTTTGTCATTTTTACCATCAATTTTTACAATTTTTCTTTTTCTTTTTTTTTTTTTTTGCTCCTACATTTGTACGTTAGTCGAACCCACTGAAAAAACTTACAAAGTTCCCGCCAACGCAATATACTTTTATTATATGTAAAAAAAAGAGTAAGTGAATTACGAATCACTTTTTTTTAAATAAATAATACAAGTTACTAAAAATGGAAAACCTAGCACAAGAAAAAACAAAATGGCCGACTGCAGTAACTAATAATAAATGTTGGACTCGAAGGAAAATGTAAAACTTTAATAATACATAAATAAATAAATAAATAATAAAAATGACCGGTAACCAACAACTAACTTTTCGAATCACTTTTTTTTTTTTTTTAATTTTTTTTCCTTAATTAAAAAAACTATAATGTCGTCGTCGTCGTCGTAAATATGACGAAATGAAAATTACATATAGGCTTAATTTGTAATTCGAAAATCCCACAGTCTACATACATTTCAAAATAAATGTGCGTCATATAAAAAAAAATAAAATGGAAAAAATAGAAAAAACAAAAAAAAACAAAATACCTGATTAAAATTTTTAGCTTGATTTGATAACTGTTATTTCCAATTTTTTTTTTTTTTTTCATTTCATTTTAAATAATAATATTTGTTCCTTAATATTTTAATCAGGTATTTTATAAGTACCGCTTATTTAAGGACTGAACCTTCATTTGTTGTTGTTGTTGTTGGGCGTTCATGAAAATCGGTAAAATTAACCTTAAATATATAATAAAAAAAAGTAAAAAAAAAAAAAAAAAAAAAAAAAACCAGGACGAGGAAAGCAATGAGTCATTACAACTTGTCATTAGTAAGAAATAGGAGTCAACAACAATCAATAACGTCATCCATATGAATGATTCACATTAACCTGTTTATAACTCTCTCTCTCACACGCACAATATCGAAATTTATTAATTTTACATTATGTTTATGTATATATTTTTGTTGTTGTTGTTGTTATTTTTTTTTTTTTCATTAAAAAATTATTAACATGATTAATTATTATGCTTTTCGAATGAAAAACTTTTTATTTTCTGCTTTGCGATAATTGAACATCCGGTTTTTTTTAAAGATATCGTCTTGTACGTCTTCCGTTTCTAAATCTATAAGACTTTTAGCTACGTAAATAATTGGCGCCTTGATTAACAAAAAGAAAAGATTCAAGCAAAAAAAAAAAAAAAAAAAGCAATAATAAAATACATTTGTATTTTTTTTTTTAATACTTTAAGTAATTTTTTTAAAGAAAACTAAACGAAAATATATTCTTTTAAAAAAAAATTATTACGAGTGGTTAATCAATTAAATTTTTGGGCTTAAATTACGACGGAGCTTTCTAAACACTTCATTCGTTGCTAAAAAAAAATCAATCACTGATCGAAACACTTTAAATTATTTTTAAAATAAAAAAATTTTTTTTTCCTTTTAATTCGTTTGAATTCGATAATTTTCAAAGAGTTACATTTTATTGAGGACCCAAATTCATTCATGAGTTTTAGGACGTAAAAAAAAAAAAAAATTTCTACAAGCGACTTTGCTTAAACTTCGAAAAAAAATATTATTATGCATTTCTGTTTGTGATTGTCGAAAATTTTCAGGTATTATTTTTTTTTTTAAAGTAAAAATCGCCTCGAAAAATTGTACACCTCATTTTTTTTTTTTTTTTTTTCGTCGTATTGATTTGCAATTAATTTTTTGTTTTAGGGCTTTAAAAAAAAAAAAAAAAAAAAAAACTAGCGTTGGTATTAACTAATCAAAAAACGATACTCTCTTATAATTCATCAAAAGTCTATCGCAAGTGGGTTTCTTTTTGTTTTTGGCCAACAACTTAAACTGGTCGCCCTAAATAAACTAATTATTTTTCCAATACTTACTAAACTATGCGGGGGGGGGGGGGAGGAATTCGTCAAACCAACCAAAACGATTCGATGCAAACAATCACAGAATTTTACTTAAAAATTCAATCAAAATATTAATAATTTCTCTAACTCTAACTCTTGGAAAATATTTAAACGAAATAATTTTTTAAAAAAAATTACGAAATCCTTTTATAATTGAACCGAACCACCAAATATTTAACCACAGCTAATTTAACTATTAAAAAATAAAAAATAAAAAAACTAACAAAAACAAAATATATATATATATATATACTTTCACCAATTTGAATTTATTCAAGAAAATTCTTAATTTTTTTTTTTTTTTTTTTGTGTTTAAAATTGTCTTATATTTCAATTCTTAGACGACCGTCAACAATTCTAATAAATTTACGATATAAAAAAGACACAATAGAATTTACTACAATAAATGATAACTCTACTATTTTTAACCATTTACTTTTTTTTTTTTTATTGGTCTTTTATAAAGAATCAATAAAATGTAAAAATTATATTTTCAATCAGGATAATAAAATTCTAATAAAAAAAAATAATAATAATAATAATAACAATAATAATTTTATAGCTTAACTCAGACGATCTTATTTCAAAAAACTTTCATTAAACGTTAAATTATTAATTAAATAAAAATCATTAATTTCAATAAAAAAAATTTAAGGTAATAAAAATGAACCCTGCGTTTCCGAATATTAAAAAAAAAAAAAAAAAAAAAAGTATTTTAAGTAATGGTGATTTGAACTGAATTGTAGTATTTGTCCTTTATACTTGCCAAATTATAAATAAATAAAATCTATAAAAATAAAATATATATATGTAAAATCCAAAACATAAACTCATAAAATAAATACGTAATCGCAAAAAAATAAATTCCGTTAAATTTTTTTTTTCCCCAAAGAATTATTTAAAAACAAAAACATGCAACAATAGATTCATATGATGAAGAAGAAGAAGAAAAAAAAAAAAAAAACTTTGCCTAAATTGGAAAAATCATTCATTAATATTTTCCTAAAACAAATTTTTCAAATTTTATATGGCAACCAGAAAAAAATTGTTTTGTTTTGTTTTTTTTTTTAAAGTGGAAAACAAAAATTATTTATAAAATGAGTTTACATATTACAGTAATGGCGACTTTAATTTTTGCCCCTAAAGTTAAATAAAACAATAATTGAAAACTGAAATAAAAGTTTTGTTCATTTAAAAATATGTTTTTTTTGCATAACACAATTTAATATTAAAAGTATTAATTGTTTAATTTTTGTGTGTATGTATAGTTTGATAAAAAAAAAAAAAAAATATGTGCAAAGATTACAATAGAGATTATATTAAAAAAGTTACCATTAGTGATTTAACCTGAATTTTGTATTCGTCCATTAGAGAAAATATTAAACCTGAATTCTTTTCCGAAATGTAAATATATAAAATCTTTAAGAATATTAAAATATTTGTAAAATTCAAAATAAAAAAATAACATTGTGAAAATTCTTGGAGGTTAGTCATCATTTAATAAAAAAATAATTGTTTCTCTGCAAAAGAGAACAACATTGTAAAATAAAAAAGTTAAAAATAAGGGTTGCCATAAATATATATATGCTACTCTGTTAGAAATTTTATTAAATATCACAATTTGCAAATGATATTTATGATCAAGCCAAAAAAAATACATAAGTTATTGAAAATTTAAAAATTTTTTTTCTTTTAAACTCTTTTGATGTTATTCAAGTCGACATTTCACCCCATTTTTAATTTTCATAAAATTAAAAACTATTCGCAATGCTTGAAAAATAATAGAATGATTATATTTTTGATAATTTTCAAAATATTCAAATTATCTTCGATCATAATTAAAACAAAAAAAAACAAAAAATTTCTTTTTATTGTATGGGATTTAAATTTTAATGAGTATGATCTTCAAATTGTAAAAACAAAGTGAAAATAGAAAATTTCATATTAAATTCTACATTTCATAATTTACATTATTAATTCATTCACACACAAACATGCACACACACACACACACATACACATATATATTATTAGAACGGTAATTAAGTAAATAAGTCATTCATAGAAATACTTAATTGCAATTAAAAAAACCACTGACACACTTATCAATAAGTATTTACTATAAATGTTTCACTTAAAATATTTAAAAACAAAAATAATCTATAAATTAATCCAAATAATCAATAAGTTATTTATTCTTACTGAATGTAAGCATATTATTTAATCATATTGCGTTCTATATTAATAAACCAAATTATAAAAGTAACTGCAAAATAAAAAATTTTTGAAATTTATGAAAAATTTAGGAGTAATGTTAATCATAATTTGATTGCGTCAAAAGTAAAAAAAATAATGAAATAATTTACTATTTTCCCGTCTTAAAACTGAACTTGAAATGTAAAAAAATAATATTTTAAGTTTAGATTTTTATGTTTAATATATATATATATATATAGTAAGCAAAGTAGATTTTAATAATCAGGCTTCGACAAGAATCCGCCTAAAGGCAAAATAAAAAGGAAAATGTACGTTAATGTTTTTAAAATAAATATCCTCACCCAAAGCTCAATCCCCCAACTCATTTTGTTACATTAAGAATCCAAATGAAAATAATCCAAATTGTTTGACACTTCACTAAAAATAATTAACTGAAATACAAATATGTCATAAACCACATTTACATCTTAACATGGCTGCCGAGTGACTGTTTTCAAACTGAATAACAGAATTGACTAGATTTTTCTTTGTGTGTTAAAGGCCCCGATAAAATTCTCTATGAAAATTTTAAAATTTTTAAGTCCGACGTTTTTTTTTATTTTTTATTATTCGTTTTAAACAAATTACTTCACAATTATACATTTTATCTAATATTTATACACATTAAAACATTCAAAAGCTAAAAAATGTTTAAATTGTTTATGTATCTAAAGAATAACATTCTCATTTTAAATTTATTAATAATAGTTTTAAAGTTTAAATTAATATGTCAAATAATAAAACGTAATTAAAAAGATAATTTTTTAAAGATAATGATTGTTTGCAAAATAATTTTCAACAAATTATAGAATAAATACAATAATTTTTTTAAAATCAATTTTCTGGGCCCTTTATAAAAGGTTCTAAGTACACTGTGTTGTCATTACCTAGAATTGGCGTCATGTCTGTTTCATTGGTTTACGTTGTTTTTATTTTTAACTGCTTAAAGCTTTAATATCTGTCATTTTTAAAACAGAAAAAAACACAAAATTTAGAAAAATAAGATTGTTTTTATTAATTACAAAAGACCCTTTGTCGGTTTTTAGTTTTTTTTGTTGTTTTAAAATTATGATTGAAAAGGAAATAATAACCTTATCATCTGATGAAGAAGAAATTGTTGAGGTATATTTAAAGAGTTTGTTGAGAAAATTATTTTTTAATAAAAATTATTAATAATTAATAAATAAAGTATAAAATCAAACAATTAAATTGTATGAGTTGAGTTGATTTGAATGAATTGTATGAATTGTAATTCTTTTCTAACATTATTTACAATAATTTAGTGTAAAAAATAATTTTTTTTTTTACAAAAAAAAATTTTTAATTTATTTTCAGTTTTCTTCCAAACGGGAAACGCCTGAATCATCAAATCTTAAACAACTTATAAAAAGAAAATTTGCAGATGCTTTTTATGAACAGTCAAAAAATGCATCAGTTGAAGCTAAAATTCAAAAAAATGAAATTGAAACTAGTACTTCAACAACAATTAACTACCATAACAAAAATAAAGAACCTGAAATTGTTGATCTCATAAACATACCTGAAAATACTTCCAAAAACTCACAAAACAATGAGGCAATAGAGGTTAATTAAATATAGTTTTAAAAATAAAAAAAAAAAATTTGAAATAAATTTATAACTTTTTTGTTGTTTTATTTAGATTGATTCATCTTTAATAGTCATCAATGAAATTTCAAACTCCAATGATGTAAATGTTAAGAGTAGTTTGGAATCAACAAATCTAAAAACAAGTAATAATGCTCTATTGGGGGCTCTTTTGAAAAAAAGTAAAACTAATAAAATTCATGAAATAAAAATGGAATCTCAAATTAAAGATTCAAGTAAAACCGATTCAAAGGAGTTAAATCTAAATCCTGTAAAAAGTGAAAATATTTGTAATAGTAATGATTTTTTCAATGAGGTAATTTTTATATGCTGACCTCCTTGACTTTTATATAGTCAAAATTATTAATCTTATTACAAAATTTTTAGTTTGTGAGTTTATGTACATCATTAGAGCAAGTTCCAGCGGACAGAGAGAGGTTATCGAAAAAATTAAATAAGCGATATAAAAATGCAGATCCTGAATACACTTCTTCACAACATTTTAAAAATTTTGTCAAGAGTTGTATTGAAAAAATTAAAGAAAATAATTTATATTTAATCGCCAAAGAACTTTGTGATAATTTAAGTGCTCAAAGGGTAAAAGTTGATTTTAAACAATATTTTTAATTTTTGAACCGTCCTTACATTTACACTTTACTTAAAATGTTTTTTTAAATTTTTAGAAAATAAGTATTGTGACAAAAAAAGAATTGAAATCTTCAAATGACACAAATGATGAGATTTATATATGTGAAGATTTGAATAATGAAAGGATGAGTAAAAAAATTAAAATTCTTAATAAAATAAATGAAAGTTTAGAATTACTTGCTAAAAAAATAAGAGAATTGGAGGAAACAGAAGTTGATTTAAGCGACGAAGAAAATTCTACTTATGTTAAACTTCAAAGGTTGAATTTTTTAAATATATTTAGTTATAATATGTTTTAGTATGATATAATTATTGTGATAAATATTTAATTTATATATTGATTTTTACAGGCACAGAAAAAGATTTTGTACCATTTACAAAAAACTATGTAAATATACAAATGAAAACCCGGATGCAAATCGTATATATTTAAGAAAAATTTGTTTTTCTGGATCTAAATATCCTAATGTAAATAAGATTATTGAAAATTGGCTAAACGAAACGAAAAGGTTTCCTGATTTTACCGATATTGTAAAGCTCCTGGAAAATCAAAGTTCTTACCTAGATTTGTCAACAAATGACCCAGATAAAATAAGACTCATAGGTAATTGGTACAATAAATTGTATCAAAGTAATTTAAACAATTTTTATTAATTTAGTTATTCTGATGTATTCATTTTTTTCTTTTCGAATATAATATTTAGTAACTGTTAGATTTTTACTTTTAGCGACGGAAATTTTTCAACAAGTTGGCGTTATGCTACAAGAAAGAAGAAAATACGATTTATGGGATTCTTTTTGTGGATTTTTAAAAGATTCAAGTGATCCAGCCGAAGACAATCCAGAACTCAAAAAAATATTTAAAGAAAATTTTGATAATCGAGTTAAAAAAGAACAAGAGGTTACGTTATAATTTATGCATATAAAATAAGCACCAAAGTTAAATCTTATAATGTTTTGTTCTTATTGTAGATTTTTGCCCATTATTCTGAAATACAAACGAAACAAGGTTTAAAGGCTAAAGAGGTTCAAGATAACGAAGCCAATGAATCGCCTATTGCGAGTAGTAATGAAGAAAGTGAACCGGAAGAAATTGAAAGCTCCGCTGATGATGATGATGACAAAATTCTAAACATCAGCGAATCTTCTCTGACGGATGAAGTGATTTCTGATACAAATGGTGAAAATTAATTACAAAGCAATAGTTTTAAAGTTTTAAAATAGTAGTAACGCAATTTTTGTAAATTATTCTAAAATACGTTATTTATTTTTTTATTTTATTTTTTTGATTTCACAGATAAAAATTCACGTCTAATAAACGAACAAAATTCTTCCGCTTTAGAAAATAATTTAAATTTATTAAAAAAAAAAGAAAGCAAAAATAATTTTGAAAATTGCAAATCATTAAAATGGCGAGAAAAAAAGAAGGGGAATTTGTCAAAAGAAAATTTGAACAGCAGTAAAAGTGTTGTTAATACCGAAAATGTGCAAAAAGAATTAAAAAACTTATCGATAGAAAAAAATGTCGAGCAAGTGCCTGGTACGGAAAATGAATTAAAAGACGGTGAAAATTTTTTAAATTCAAATAAAACACCGGAGAATACTAATACTGATTCTGCTGATAACACAAGTCCTATTTCAAATAATAATAATGAGAATAATAATGAGAATACAGAGATTAGAAATTCGGAAATATTAAAAAGTAATACAAAAATAAAAAAAAATCATCCGCCCAGTGAAATGCCCAAAAGTAAAAAACCAAAATTATTATTTAATAATGTATTAGAGGATCCGGATAACAGGAGGAGTGATGATGATAAAAATATTTATAAAAGTTCAGATAACTCTGAAAAATCGTGCACGGTATTAAATTCTCAATTTGATATTGGATATTGTGAAATCGAGCCAACATTTAATATATTATTGGACAGAATTACAAATGGCTTCAATGAGGAAAAAAAAAAAGATAAATTTTGCAATAGACTATTTCGCGATCTTACGAATATCGATCGATTTTTTTGTGGTAATCGTCAAAAGAAGAAAAACATCTTGAAAGTTTCTACGCCAACCTTTTCTTTTAATTTCGGTATTCGTAAACCTAAGAAACCATTACGGAACAAAAAATTTACGGTTAATATAAAATCATCGACGATAAAAAATCGTAATCGCGGGACTGACCGCAAAGAAAAAACCAAAGATAATTACAATAACAAAAAAAACTACGACGGTAAAAAAAATTTTAGCCAATCCGAAAGGGAAAAAAGTGAAGGGAAAAGAAATTTACGAGGTAGCACCCGAGGAAGTGACGACAGTGGAGACAATGACGAAAATGATAAAAATAAAAAAAATTGGAATGCGGAATGTAACGTGGACAAAATGAAAGGTGAAGATGAAGAAGAAATGGATGATGAGGACGATGATGGAATTAGAGTCAATCAAAAAGAAAATGACAGAGTTTTTAATAATTCTGAACTCAAGACTGAAATGAAACCTTTATCATTACCTGATATAAGTCAATATGGAAAATGTGAAAAGAAAGAAGAATTCGAGTTACGAAATAATACCACGTTTTCCGATTCAAATGCGATAAATTGCAAAAAAATAAATTTAAAGACTCGTTGCGAGTCTACAGAATCAACAGATTCAGAAGAAATAAATGATGGACAAATAAACCAACAATGGAAATCGTCGAAAAAATCATCGGACGAAGAAAGGGTGAAGAAATTCCTTCGGGATTCACCGCCATCTATATCAATAACGATGCCGAAAAAAAAATACACGTTAAATAATGGATCCGAGGAGTCTTTAAAAGCTTTAAAAGTTCTCAAAGGATTAAAAGAAATTTCAACGACGCGAATAAAAAAACAGATCACGATGATGTCGTCATTATTGGAGAAATACCAGCGGAGTCGAAAAATTTAACCACGGTCAGAAGGTATTCGTATCAACCTAATACTTCTCATTATCCTACGGAAAAAAGCAATAGGGATACATCAAAGGAAACGGATGCGGAAAACCCTGGAACATTTTTTCCCAAAATCGTTGACGTTCAGGGTAACGTTTCTGGATTTGACACCATAACGAATTGTTATGAAAAAAATGTCGAATTTAATAATGATAGAAATAAAAAATGTGATTCGTCTAAAAGTAAAACGCGTTACTTTATATTTGAAGCAGCCGACAATAATGAAAGAGAAAATGAAAAAAAGAAAAAAAATGAAAAGAAAATAATCGAATATGTTATTTTAGATTAAAATTATTAAACTAAAAACTATAAATCATAAACTAAATTATTTAAAAAAAAAAAAAAAAAAAAATGAACTTAATCGAAACATTAAAAAGTTTACTAATACTTTAAATTTAAATTTTTTAGTTAATGTTATGATAGTAATTTCATACATAAACAATATGATTCGAATTTTTTTTTTTTTTTTTAATTTTCATTACGAATTTTCCTGTTCATTTTAAATGATATAAAATTTTTTCTTTTGTTCTATTTAATGTAAACAAAAAAAAAATGTTTTAATTTTAAATTATTAATTAATTAATTAAAATTTATTAATTGACATAATTTTTAGTTTATTATGTATTTTCATGTATAAAAAGTTGAGATATTACTTAGCTAAAAAAAAATAAATAAATAAAAAGAGATAGAAAATAATTTTTAAATACATTATATATATATAAAATACGTACGATGAATTTTTTTTCTATATGTGTGACAAAAAATAATAATAATAATAATAATAATAATGAATTTTATAATAAAAATAAAATAAAATTTTGAAGAAAAAAAAAGTAAAAAATATTTAGTTAATGGATTAATTGATTGATTGATTATATTTAAATAAAATAATTTAAAATGTGTATTTATTTGTTTAATAAAATATAAATATTATATATATATATATAAATTAAAAATTTATACCGTTTTATAAAACAAAAATTATTTTAAAAATTTTGAATAATCATAACAAAAAAAAAAAAAAAAAAAAATTATAGTCGGCATTTTTTTTTAAAATCATTTTTAATATAAAAATTTATTTTTTAACTTATTAAAAATACATAAAAAAACGTAAAAAAAAAATTTATTAAATACTAAAACTAAATAATAATAATAATAATAAATGCTTTTTATTTCAACTTTTTTTTCCCCCTTTTTTAATAACAAACAAACAAACAAAACATAAATTTAAAATAATTTAAAAAAAAAAAAAACAAAAATTTGGGAAACACCTCATAATCTAACCTTAATATATAAAAAATATAATAATAATAATAATAATAATAATAATAACTTTTTAACTTATTTTATAAATTTTTTTATTTTATTTTAAATAAATAATGTAAAATTTACTGTATAATAAGACTAGCTGATATCGGACTAATGTTAAATAATTTTTTAAAAAAAAAAAAAAATGAAGTTATACATAATATATATATAGATAAATAAAAAAATTATCGATTAGTAGAAGTAGTAGTAGTAGTAGTATTAGTACCGCGCGATTAATTAATAAAAAATTTATTATTATAAAAAAAATAAATAAATAGAATTTAAAATTAAAAAATAAAAAAATAAAACCGAAACAAAGTTACTTTTTATGGAATTTTTATAAAATTAGGAACTTATACTATCAGTTATGAGTGTCGTTTTTTTCCAGAAGGTTACCCCCTCTTTCACAATCAATGATGATGATTTTTATAAATAAATATTAAAATAGTTTACAAGTTAATTGCCCTTGTAGATTTTCCTTTCCTTTCCTTTTTGATTTTTGAAAATAAATAAAACAAAAAATTAAATTTTTTAATGTTCTGGCATGGAAACGGCCGTTCCTATTTTATATACCAGGTCATTGATTTGTTCTTTGACGCATAGATTATTCACGGCAGTCACGCAAGAATAAAACTCGTTATGACCATCTATAATAATGATGATAATAATTTTAGTTAAAACAGCAATGAAAAAAAAAAAAAAAAAAAAAAAACGAAACGAACAATGTTTTAGATTATTTGTTAAGATCAGGTCGCTTCAAAATTAACACGTGCCATTTTCAAAGAGGTTCTCAATGTTATTACACGAGCTCGACTCCTTTGGCGTTCAAATTCGGCCTTTTGTATTTTCATCTTATCTCAACAACATTAATAAAATATTGAACAGAAAAACCTACAGGTCAAATATAAGATTACTTACATATGAGTTCTCCTATCGGAATCAATGACAACACCGACTTTTCTTTATTTCTGTCCAATTTGTCGACTTGAGAGTCCAATTCGCGTACGAAATTATTCATTATGTGATTTGTGCATCGGTATTCGCGAAATATCACAGCTACGTGTTGACCAGAAGGACGAACAAAACCGACCTATAAAAAAAGGGGGGGGGTGGAGAGAGGCTTTTGTCATGTTTTTTCTGCATAAATGTAAAAAAAAGATCAAATCGAATCGAACACAAACCTTTTCGAAAAGATGTCCCATCAAATATATGACTCCGGCTGTAAATTGAGTAAGCATCGGATAACCCTGAATAATTAAACTGTATCCCCTCCACATTTTTTCTTCCATTTCATCCATTATATCGAATAAAACGTTGCTTTCGCAACATTCGTTCTGACCACTTTCCAACGAATTCCATAATTGATCCTAAAATAAATGATTCGAAATTGATTTTTTTCCGTTTAAAATTTAAATTTGGACTTTAATTACCACCCACCAAAATTAAAATAAATACCTCGTAATTCAAAACTCTCACACGGGGATCCGTCAAAGAAAATGATTTTTGAATAATACGTTTTAATTCGGGACTTAATTCTTTGGCAGGAGTCACAGCATTCGATTTTGGAGTATAAAAAGTTTGAAACTAAAAATTTTTAGTCAATTAATAGTTTTTTTTTTTTTTTGTAAAATCCCTCACATATATATTTAATATATATTATATTAATATTTTTAATTAATTACCACGGAAGGAAAATTTTCTTTGGCCAAATGTCGTATTTCGTTTCTTATTTTTAATAATCTTCCAGAACAAAATTTTGAGCTATGTACTGAAGTTACGGATTTTCCAACAACAACCTTGAATTTATTCCCGTACGAGGGAAACTAATAAAAAAAAAAAACAAATTCTCTTAAAAAAAGTTTCGTCAGATTTTTGTATTTTATTTTTTTGTCATACGAACCTCCATCCATTTAATTTCTTCATCGTATTCCCATCGAATCGACATTTTTTGAACGTTTTGATGTAAATTTCTAACTTTGACAACCGGCGGCATTTTTTCTCTTTCAATTTTATCATTAAACGAACCTTCTTCCCACCTTCTATCTATATTCGGCGTTTCAGCTTTTTTCTAATAAAAATATATTTATACATAAATATTCATAACATTTATGAAAACTTAAAAAAAAAAATAAAAAGAAAAATTTACTTACCAACTTGTCTTCGCCAACAATTTCATCTTCTTTTGAATTTAAAGGTCTCAAATTGTACCTTTTGATGTATTCGTCGGCCAATGCGTATCTTAAACGTTTAGTTCTATTTATCGACTGCTGATTATTTATCGATTCAAATAAATAAATATTTCTTTCAATCACTTCCACCTAAAAAAAAAATTAAATTAAATTAAATTAAATAATATAAGTAAATATTATAATTACTAAAAATATCTCATTATAAATGTATTAACATAGCGTTATAATTATTGATTGTTATAATTACCTGATAGTTTTTAAATATTTTTGTGCATTCATATAATTGATCGAAAAAGTCTTTAGGAATATCACTTAAACGAAACATGGATTTATTAGGTCGTTCCTCGGCTATAATAAAAAATGAAAAACGATTTCATTTTTATTTATTTTTATTTTTTTTGTCCATTTTTGTCCAACAATTTTTGGCATGCACACTTACAATAATAAGCCTTCAATTTACGAAGCCATGGTTTCATGGAATCGGGTCCGACATAATTTAAACAAATCACATAATTTTCCGAATTTCCTTCTTTACTCGAAGCAGGTTTAAATACGTGTACGTATTCAAAAGAACACACCAATAAATACATCAAACAAATTGTTTGCTCTTCGTACATTGTGAACATTTTAACGACAAAATTTCCTCCTGCAATTAATTAATTACTATTTTAGACAAATTTGTTTAAAAAATGAATAAAATAAATAAAATTAAATACAAGTGTAAAATTTATTATTATACCTTTGGCTAAAATATGGAGTGCACAAACAATTTCACAGTAAACCAAACATGAAACAATACTTTCTTGTTCTCCAGGATTATTTTGACAATCGATACTTCCGTCGGCAGTGACCTAAATTTAAATTAATCACAAATAAATTTGTAAATATTTTTTCAATGCAACATTAATTTTAAAATTCAAATTTTCTAAAAGAAAGCAAAAAAAAAAAAAAACAAATTAAAATGGATTCTTTACCATTAAAACAGGTCCCATGTTTTCAGCTTCTTTAACCAAATTTGTCATGTTATTTAAATCCATCAAATTTCCAGTATTGTCTTCGCCAAATTTCCAATGATCCAAAGTGTGTAAAATAAATCTGTCATCGTTAATCATTATCGATAAGGGATTTTCTTCGTGATAAGGATTAAGAGTGGTCGAAATCCAATCCCACTGATTTATTAAATAATGAGAAAAATTAATTAATTTTTTCCTCTTTTCGAATTTAATAATTTATTTATAATTGTTAAAATTTAAAAAATGTTTACCTTTAAATCAGGATGATTGAGTTTTAAATAATGATTAAGTGATGTTATGAATGCACCAGGAGCTTCACATAAATGTACTGAATTTAAATAATATGCTTCTTGAGCAGATTTGCTTACAAAATCATAACAACAACAGATTTCATAAAATTTAAGCCACGCCTAAGTTTAAAAAAAAAAAAATAAATAAATAAATAAATGTATAATTTACCACTCATTCAAGAGTGTAATAAGAAAGTAATTTTATAAATCAAAAAAAAAAACCATTTTGAATTTGAAAAATAATAATAATATTTACAACAAAAAAAAATTTTTTTTTTTTTTTTTTTTTTATTAACAGGAAACATTCAATTTTAAAAATTTCATTCGTCCTTTCACTTCCCACAATATAGATAGAATGAACCTCCTTTCACACATTAACTTAAACTCTAAACAAATTTCATTATACCTGAGTAACAAATTCAGGTGCGATAGTCTTTTTAACAGTCCATAATAGATTTCCTGCTTTATTCATTGCTCTTGTATGTTTATGCCAATCATCCAAATTATAATTATTTAATTTGTTTTTCACTTCATTTAATTTTTCTTTCAACTCAATAAAAATATCAAGCTGTAAATAAATAAAAAAAAAAAAATTATGTATTCATTTTCTCCGTTTTCTTTTCTTTTTTTTTTTCTTCTGTAATACCCATAATTGATGGTCAATAAAAATGGAAAAAGAAAACTCATGATTTGAAATAATACAAACCTCCCATTTATCTTCTTTAAACATTTCAGTCTCCAATGGTAAATTCCATCCAAATTCGGGGGGTTTAAAAGTATATTTTTTATTAAAATACTGCAAAACTTCTTCTCTGTCGGCAACGTCATTGCTTCTATGATTAGTCAAATTCTTATGGTGGAAAGACATTGGCAAAATGTCATTTTCACCGCTCATTCTTGTCCATTTATGAGAACCTAAGTAAATAATAAGAAAAAAATTGTGAGATTGAATTTTTTTTTTTTTTTTTTTTATGACCATACCAAGAGGCGTGACGTGAATGAAAATTAAATTAAACTTAGGTTCGCCAAATTTAATGTAATCTTCTTGGATAATAATTATTATTGTTATGCTCGACCGTTTCCTTCTCGCCTTGAGACAACACACGATTCGCACGGTTTTATAAGCAATTCAATTATATTATTATTATTACCTTGGTTTTTTTTTTTTTTTTTCTAAGCAGTAATTTAATTAAATTCCTAAATTCACGCAGACGTTAAAATCAATGGCAACGTATATAACGAAATAATAGAAAATCGTGACTTTGTTTCCAGTTCGGGGGTTAATAATCTTACACGAAAATATTTAACTTTGATTATACTTCTTAATAATAAAATAAAATTATAACAATAATTAGTCCGCGAACGAAATAGTGCCAATTTAATTTTAAGGTTCAATATACAACATTATTATTGAAACTTTTATTTTAAAATTTATGAGAGGTTTTCTACGATTAAGTTTTTTATAATTCATTTGCTGAGTTTTTTGTATATACTCTTAATTTTAAGAAATTCATATTCGATTAAAATGAAAATAGATGTGGTTATTATAAAACTCATTTAAAAAAATTAATTTTAAACTTATTCGAGTGTTTCAATGAGAAAATCAGTAATAATAAAAAATTTGAAAGAAAAAAAAGCACAACAATTTTATTATAAACATATAACTTTTTTTATCCAATAAGTATGCAAATTAAAATATAGACAATTACATTTTTAATCTTGTGAAAATAATAAAGAGAAATATTCTGAAATTTTTAAGGACTTTAAAATCGATTATATAAACCTCTTGTGATAAAATTTGATTGAAATAGATTAATTATTATTTTTTAGATAATTGTGTATTAAAAACATTTTTTTTTTTTTAATAAAAAAGAAACTTGTAAAAAACTTATATTGCTATTTTTTTTTTTCTGTATTAAAAATTAATAAATAAAATGTATGTTAACCAATAACATTAAGAGCTAGTTTAACATTTCTAGGTCAGTTCTTTTAAATTTGTAAATACATTTCAACCATGACCTTGAAACTTTCAAAAATAATACCTTGGCAATAAACATTGAAAAATATATTATTTACAATAAAAAAAAGGTAAATAAATAAAAATTATTATATTTCATACAAAATTTTTTTTTTTACAGAAGGATTTTTTTTTAAATATCTTTAATAGAGTAAAAGTTAAGATGGTTAGATAAGAAGTAAAAAAAATTTAAAAAAAAAAAATTAAAACATACCATCAAATGAAGTTTTCTTCGGAAAAGAAATGTCATTATTCCAAAAATTTTCTTTGCTTGGTAATGATTCTACTGAAAATGCCATTTTGTAATAAATAAATATATATCACATACCTAAAATACACAAAAATATATATATATCGATTGATATAATCTGTAATTTATAAATTTGCAAAATAAAAAAAAAAAAAAAAGAAAAAAGAAAAATTTGCAAAAATAACACCGTTATTAAAAGAATATAGAGAAACCGTTATGAGATTTGCTTTTATGTTTCTCAAGAAATACTTTTACCTAAAAACAAAATTAATAAAAAAACAACTTTTGAGTAGGTCACAAAATACTTAAACACAAAACTACAGTACTAAAATAATAAATGTGTAGACTCTTTGAAATAAATTAAAAAACTATATTTTCTTTTTAAAATTCACTCCAACTCTGCCGTCGATGTACAGAACTAGAGTGAACCTGTCTACTATAACTCGTCTATAAGTGGACCATGGCTTTGAAAACGAGACTATACTAAATTATTGTTTACTTTTTGCACTTTTTCATTTTACAGTGTTGCCAAATTAAAATTTCGGTACGGTCTACATACAATATTATTATTTATTCTTTTCAAAATAAAATTAAATAATTTTTTTTTTTGAGATATCATTTCATTATGTATGAATAATTATTCTCTATTTTAATTTTAATAAGTGACTTTTCGTAAAAGTTTAAATTTATGTTAAAAAAATATTTAATTTATTGTTTTTAATTTATTGATTCAAAAAAAAAAAAAAAAAAAAGAAATTAACCAGTACTTAAATACATAAAGGGGTCATTTATCTGAAAGGAAAAAAAAAATCAAATACTCCTTTCACAAATTGTTAAAAATAAATTATAGCCTTTAGCATTAAATATTTTTAAAGAGAAAACTATCTCGTTGCCTTTCTCATATTTGCAAAAAAAAATAAAAATAAAAAGAATTTTTTTAATTTTAACAAGAAATTAATAAAAACTGCTTTTAGTAAATGTTTAACCCTTTTAAAAAAAATAAAAGTAAATCAAAATTTAATGTACTCAAATTTTATTAATAAAATCACATTTTTTAAAATTAACAAATTTTTATTATTAATAAAAAGTTTGCAAACTGAATAAGGCAAATTTTTCCTTATGAAAACCTTTTACATAAAAAACTTAACAGAGAAATTTTAAAAAATTTTCTTATTCTAAAATAATTTTACTCACAAAAGTTTTCTTTTTTAATTTATAAAACCATTACTTTTAACTTTATGGTACAGTATCTCATGCAAGACTGAGTTACTTGTATTAGTAACATTAAACTTTTTAATTTAAAAGGGCAATGTCATATGCAATTTGTGCACTGAACTGAACTGAAGACTCACAGAATAGAATTAATTATTTAGGCTTAATAAATTTTTATTAAGAATTGTAAAAAAAAAAATTATTATTATTATAAAAAAAACCTGTATTTTATGAAAATTTTATAAAATATTAAAAACTTAAAGCATTTGATTCAAAAAAAAAAAAAACTTTTAAAAAATTAATTTTAATTTAACTTTATAAGTGTTACAATTTACAGAAAATAAATTTTATTTAAAAAAAAAATAAATAAATATAATTTATTTATCAAATATTACATTTCACATATTGTATTACAAAAAAAATAATTATAAATGAGAGAATGTAGTTTTTTTCCATTTTTTTTTTTTTTTTTGCAAAGTTATGCATTTGTTAAAATTAGTAAGTTTTAAATACTCCTTTATATGTGTCATAGTCTATCGTAATCATCAAGCTAAAAAAAATAATAAATAATAAATTAATCACATTATTTAATTCTAAAATCAAGAAACCAAAGTCAAAAAAATAATTAATCAATAAAAATGAAAGGAAAATATAAATAACGCAAATAATTGTTTAAAAAACGATTTCAAAATGTGACAAAGAAAAAAGAAGCAACTTAATAATGATTCAAATTTGTGAAAATTTAATTTAAACTTTAACAATAGGTACTTCTATCTAAACTTTGCAACTATAAGAAGGAAAACTAGACTTACTTCATCATTATAATTCAGTACATGCTTTCTGATGGCAGATGTATCGACCCATGTAATAAAATCTTCTAAATACCTGTCGGAAAATAAAATATCGATTTTCGAATAAGAATTAATTTAAGAATGAATTGCATTATTTTAATAATCAAACTCACCTAGACACTAAAAAAGCTGGATCTTTAACTAAATCAGGTCCTATTCTTACATGACCCTGTTCAATAAATTCAGTAGCTGCTTTAATATTTTCTGCCATTTTAGTTTTAACCATCATAACAGGTAATCGTCTCCTACAAAAACTACTCGCAGTTATCTAAATACACATAAATTTAAATATAAATAATTTAAAGTTTATCGAAAAAAAAAAAAACAACAGACAATATTACAATTAACTAACTTTATCTACTAGAGCTAAGTCCCATTTAGTAGGAATAAGTCCGAGGATATAACACTTTTCCAATAATTTAGAACTACATTCTGTTCTAAATGGATCATTTTGATCTAATGTTTTTATCTTTCTAGCAACTTCTCTTATTTCACGTGAAATTTTATTGTACCTTAAAGAAAAAAATAACATATTAACCTTTTTAAAAGACAAAAAATTTATTTATATATATATTACTAAAAAAATATATATATATATGTTTAAATATATTACTTACAGTGTATATTCTTCTCTTTTTTTCAGATGGTATTTCTTCATAATTTTTATTTCATGTAAATTATTATCTGCTTCCCAAGCAATAAAATCAACTTTTTTAAGAAGTTTTTTTTCGTGAAATTTTAATTTTCGAACCATGATTTTAAAACTATTTCCTATTAAGTTTTAATTTGTAAAAAATTACAATCAATACATACAATACATAAAATCTAATATGTTCTTTCACTTTACAAAAATGTTTTAATTTCAATCTTAAAAATTCTAAGTAATATTTAGAATTGGGCACATTTTTCATAAAAATTCTAAAACCACGTCGAGTTCAAATGTAAAAAAATTTTTATTTAATTAAAAAAGTTTAATTTAAGTTTAAATAAAATATACATATTTTTTAATTTTAATTTTTCATATTTTAACTTTTAGTTTTTTTTTTTTTTTTTTTTTGGTACAAATGGCGTAACGCACATCCATTTTATTCAGTTTTCTATGATAGAGTATATGACATGAGTTTAGGTTTGCCCATTTTGAGACGTTTAACTAGCCAAGCTCTTAAAATGACATTAGACAGATATATTTGGATTGATTTGGAAGTACGAAATGCCGTAGTTTACAAAAAAAAAGAAAAAAACAAATTTTTAGGTTTATTTAAATTTTTTTTTTAGATGACAGGATTGAATCCGGAAACAGATACTATTTTAGAAGTTGCATGCATTATTACAGAGCCTGACCTAAATCCTTTGAATGAAGGAATGCATTTTGTAATTCATCAAAATGATAATGTACTAAAATCAATGAATGAATGGTGTTTGGTGCATCATGAAAAAGTAAAATAATATTTTAATAAAAGTTTTTTTACTTTTGCATTTATTACTTATGATAAAAATATTAATTTCAGTCTGGATTAATTTCTGAATCTAGAGCTAGTCCTCATTCTTTAAAAGATGTCGAAGAAAAACTATTCAATTATATTAAGTCGAATACTTTTATAGATGGTAAATTATTTTTTATAAATATTACTATTTCTAATTTTTAACATTGAAATAATTTTATATAACTTGTAGGAACAAATTACTTGGCTGGTAATTCTGTTTATATGGACTTATTATTTCTTAAAAAATATATGCCATCAATTCCAACCTTTCTTCATTATAGATTAATAGATGTTTCATCGTTAAAAGTTCTCTGTAATCATTGGTATTCTTATGAGTTAAAAAATTGCAAAAAAGAAGTAAGTCACAGAGCTTTGGATGATATTAAAAATAGCATTCAAGAACTTAAAACTTACAAAAATATAGCATTTAAGTAAACTTAAAACATTAATAATATTAATAATAATAATAACAACAACAATGGTAAATTTATTTTTATTTTTTTCTTTACTTCCTAACACTTACTTATTCACAAGAAATTTTTAAATTATTATTAACTTCATCATAACCTTTGCTTTAAATTTTATTCATTTATTATCTATTAAAATTATTGAGACTTTTATTATATATGTAATATTTAAACAAAAAAAGGATGTTTCTTACTTGCAAAAACGTGGGCTTAACGTTGATAATCCTTCCTAAATAATCTAATTTACGTTGGACGTACAATTATTTATTTTATCAATTTAGAAAGAGAGAAAAAGTGACACTAAGATCGATTTAAATTTTTTTTAAAAAGTTTCATATACAAATAAATATATAAAATAAAAAATATATTTAAAAAATAAAAATCATTAGAAATGACGTTAAACGAAAATTCCATGCATCACCTTCGATAGCTCAGTTGGTAGAGCGGTGGACTGTAGAGGAATGTTCATAGTAATCCATAGGTCGCTGGTTCAAATCCGGCTCGAAGGAAATTTTTTTTTTTTTATCTCTTCCAAAAGTACGATACATTTAAGAAAAAACTTAAATTACAAATAATAATAATAAAAATTGTTTATTAAAAAAAAAAAAAAAAAAAAAAACAAAACAAAACATTTATTCCTTTTCCTATTTATATAAAAAAAAGAATTAAATATTTATGTCAATTTTCAATGTCAAATAATTAAATGTCAATAAGGAAATAACACACAATAATAATAATAATCAATAACCTTATTT
>NW_002987368.1:270581-276961 GCF_000006295.1 Pediculus humanus corporis
GTTTACTTGAAGGACTTTTTTTTTTATTATTAATTTTTTATTGATGTTAAAAATTTTTCCCAATGCTTTATTTTTTTTTTTTTTGTTAAGTATTATAATTCATTCAAGATCTTTTGAATATTTTAAAATTCTTAGTTAGTTTTTTTTTTTTTTCATAAATAATATATATTTATTTATTTTTTTTACACTTCAGGTTTGTATTTTATTTTTGTTTTTAATAATAATATGGTTTCTAAACAAAACAGCTCAAAGTTAATACCCAAAATTTAGAAAAAAAAAAAAAAACTTACATTTTTAAATAATCAATACTAAAATAATAAAATTTATTTATTTTTATATTTAAAAAAAAAAAAAAAAATTACTGACAAAATGTTTTAAGTACAATATAGCGTCGGAAGTATTATATCATGCATTTCTAAGTCGTAGGCAACAAGGCCCATTAGCTCAGTTGGTTAGAGCGTCGTGCTAATAACGCGAAGGTCGTGGGTTCGATCCCCCCATGGGCCACATACAATTTTTTTTTTTTTTACACTTTATTGATTTATTTTTTAAAAACCGGAAAAATAAAATTTATTTCCAAAAAAAAAAATCATTTTCAAATTGCTGTAATTCCAAATTAATTAATTGTAAAAATTAATAATTATTTACTTTTTTTTAAATTCAAATTATTTCGATAAAAAAAATGATTTTTTTTTTTTTTTTGAATGAGTTTCACTAACAACGTTTTGCAAATTAAACACTCACAAATTTAAATTTGTTACAAAAAACTTTTTTTTTTTTTTCCAAAATACATTCATTTTTTATATAAATACAAAACATAATAATCGTTTAATTGTTTTTAAAAATAAATTTTAAACATTAACACCTTAAAATATTTTTGCAATCTATTTAATAATAAAAATTAAAGGCATATAAAATTTTTTTATTTATTTAAACTCATTTTGATAGGACTTAATTTATAAATAACTTATGTTCAAAACTTAAAATTAAATATTTTATTTAATAATATTAAAAATATTTTATTTTTTATATTAAAAAAAACTTTATATCTTAAAAATATAATTAAAAAAATCATTATTCAAACTTTTTTTTTTTTTTAAAAATAATGTGTACATAAATATATTGTCATATAATAAAAATTATTCTGAAAAACTAATTTTTTTATACTAATTTAATGCTATCTGTAGTCTCTAAGACTTTTCAATAAAAAAAAAAAAAAAAAAAAAAAAAAAAACTTAAAAATAATTTTTCTCTTCACCTATTTAAACCTGTTTTGATATGTTTTAAATAATTATTAAAAAAAAAAATTCTTCAGTAAATAAACATTTAAAAATAAGTTTAAGATAATTTTACTGAAATGAAATACATGTAGGGAGTATATGGAAGTCTTATGAAATATTTCACAATGTGAATTAATTAACTTCCAATTCTTCGTTTAATTCCTGTATTGTTCTTTCTGCATCATCTTCAATCATTTTGTAAGGATCTAATGTAGACCATTGTTGATATAAGTAATAAATAAAATACAATGTAACCAGTATAACTAAAACTTTAAAAAAAAAAAAAACAAAAAATTGTAGTCAGATTTACAATTTGTAGTGCAATAAAATTATAAAAACATAATTAAATATATCTAACCTGCAATTATACTCTTTAACCACCCGGAAGAGTTGGAACATTGTGAGTTCACCTTTTGTGTGTTTGTGCCCAAATATCTGTTAATGTTTGGCTCCCAAGTGCCAATGTAATGATCTCCAAATCCACTACCAGATTTTTTTCTGTTGCTTACTCCTATATTAGGTTTATATTGTCCAGCAGTATTAAACCCAGATTTAAATTGGTTTTCATTATCGAGACCAAATTTCAGTTGACTACCTAAACCTGTCTTGAAGTGATCAACTTTATCATAACTTTTGTAAATATCTCCTGAACTTGGTTTGTCGTTGATGTGTCTTTCTGAATATAAAGGCTCTGAATATTTTTCTGAATTATACCTATCAGCAAATCTTTTCCTCAAATCAGAACTCAAATCTAAATCTGAACTTTGCTCAATATAACTGTAACTAGATCCTTTAGGTATTGTTTCAATATAACTGTAGCGTGATGTTTTCGGAGCGTCATTGGATAACCCTGGTGTCGTACTACGACCACTACGTTCATACGATGGCACGTAAGACTTTTCTGTTTCAAATTTTGTTGGCTCAGTTACGCTAGGCTTAGGAGATTCACGTAATTCTGAACCTTTTCTGTTTTTCGCGTCATTTTTTATGGGTGACGGTGATATTACTTCAACATCGCTGTCTGAAAACTCATCCACAGGTGGAGTAAAATTTTCGGCTTTGTTTTTTGCCTCTGTACTGTTAGTTTCCTTAACGTTACCGCTAGTACTATTATTTAAGCCACTCAGAATCTTAATTAATTTTTTTTCATAAACTCTCCGGGTATTTTTTAACACAGGACCAATATTAGCATCAAATTCCTTAAGTTGATGGTATAATTCGTCATCAGAGAGCATTTCCACATCTTTAATCACATTATTTTTGTTAGGTGATGTAGAACTAGTGACATTTTGACTGCCGGTTTTTGGAGGGTTTTCATCATCGCTTGAGTAAACATCGCCTAGAGAATCATTCATTGTGCTGTATTGTTTGTACAACTTCAAATAATCGGCTTTTTTTGAGCGTGATGGCGGTAATGATATTCCTTGTTCTGTTAGTGATTTTTTTAACTGATCTATTGTCATTGACGACATATTACACTATAAAAATAAAATTAATACAAATGAATTACAAACAAGTACTACTTAAGATTTCGCATCCAGAAAAATGGCGGACGAATGATAAAACAGTATTATTTCTATATTATGAGGCCCTGAAAACCAATGCTTTAACATTAGAGTTTGCAGTGACCGACCGCTGCATCGTCTAATAAATTTTTTAAATTTTATTTGTGGTAAATTAATTCTTTTAAATTAAATATTAATTGTTTTTTAAAGTTTTTGTATGTTATAAATTTGTCTTAATAAACTTGTTTTCAGAAAGGTAATTATGTCGAGATACAGAGAGTGGGATTTGTCATGTAAAGTATATGTAGGAAACCTTGGGAGTAACGCTTCGAAGCATGAAATTGAAGCGGCATTTAGTAAATATGGACCCTTGAGAAATGTTTGGGTGGCTAGGAATCCACCAGGATTTGCTTTTGTTGAATTTGAAGATCCCCGCGATGCTGAGGATTCTGTACGGGGCTTAGACGGAACGTAAGTAAACGCAATGTTTACTCCTAACATTTCATTCAAATGATTTTTTCTGTATTGCTTAAAATGTGTTTTTTTATTTTCAATAGGAGATGCTGCGGTACTAGGATTCGTGTAGAAATGTCATCAGGTCGTAGCCGGCGTGGTGGAGGAAGCGGGGGAGGTGGGGGAAGAGGTTCAAGGCGCTATTCTAGGTGAGTTTCTTAATAATTTTAGCTATTGTTTTACAGTTTTTAAAGTAATAATTATTACTTTATTAACATAATCATAATAATTCTTAAAATGTTTGACTGTTGCTTATGTTTTGGATTATACATGAAAAGGGTTTGAGTGTTAAGGTTTTTAAAATTTGAAGATTATACCTTCTACAATTTGAACTAAAAAATGATGGTCTGTAATACCAAAACATCAGCATCAAGTAAAAATTTATTTTAAATTAA
Organism: Pediculus humanus corporis; assembly: GCF_000006295.1. Lineage (NCBI taxonomy): Eukaryota > Metazoa > Arthropoda > Insecta > Psocodea > Pediculidae > Pediculus > Pediculus humanus. The sequence continues at coordinate 274,275 of NW_002987368.1, forward strand.
TGTCAGAAGTAATTGTAAATTTGGAATGCTTATTATATATATTTCATATTTAAAGTCCCTGTGCTTCTTCATAATTGAACTTTTTAATGAGTAGTAGTATTTTCTTTTGTGCCTTAAAAAAACTTCTTTTATATTGTAAAACCTCTTCATAGGAATTCAATGATCAACAATTTTCTGTTTAAAAAAGTAGTAGTAATTATTACTACATATGAAAAAAATCAAAATCTAGAAAAAAAAAAAATTTTGTAAACATTTTTTTCCAAAATTTACAGGCTACGACTCATCCCACTCCTGATAAATGCATCCTTAATACCTCCAACATGAAAATATTAAGAGTACCGAGTAGAGAACTGGTGTTTTGGGTTGGAGCTTCATTGTTGCTCAAGGCTTCTTGTTCGTCCTTCTTATTCCGTCCGCTCCGCCCAGCTCATTCAACTCCCTGCTTTCAACTTTTCAACTTGAATATATCAATCAATCGCGAGTTATTTCTTCCCAACAAACCTTCAGCAACTTTATTTACAACAACAGCCAACAACAGGCTTTTTTTTATGGCACATGACACATCTATAGATTACAAAAAACATCTAAATTTTTCATCAATCCACAATCAACTGGGTTTTTCTGGTAAGATTATTTGGTTATCAATTTTAACATGTACATTTAAACTTAACTTTTCCCATGTTATTGATATTTTTTTCGGTGGGTTAGCAATGCATTTATTTCATTGCTTGACTTAACCAGATAAATTTTTTTTTTTTTTTCGCTTATAATCGTGTAACTTTTGACCCATTGCTGTGGTAAGTACAAATGTGGGAAAATGACAGCATGAATTTTTTTTCAGTAACATTAAATCATTTAAATCATAATTATGGAGTTAGCATTAGCAGATAATTCCATGTCATGTTAAGTTTTTTAAATATCAATTTTTCTATAATTTTTAATTTTTTTTTGAAAATTGTGTTTATACCATTACTAATAATCGAAAAGAAATTTTTTTTTTTTTTATCGCTAACTTATAAAAATTGTGTCATTGTATAAAAATTAACGTTTTGTGTAACTCATCCAAGTTTATTTAATAAACTACTCTAACAGTTTAAAATACATAATATAATCATATATATATATATATAAATTTAAAGCAATCTTTCTTATTAATTTAAAGCATTAAAAATTGAAATTTAAATTTTATATAAATTTGCTTACAATATGAGAAGCCAAATAAGTATTATTATAAATTAACAAAAATAATGCTTAACTTATGTGTACGAATACATTTACAATTTAATGTACATAATATATTTAAATTTTTTTTTTTTCATCAAATTTAATTAACGCCGCATTATGTCTTAATATAATTTATCTTAAAATATTAAAAAAAAAAAAAAAAAAAGACCGTGAGCTTAACACAAAAAAGTTTTAAACAAACATTTCAAATTAAAAAAAAAAAATTTATTTTTTTTTTTTTTTTTGCTTCAATTCAAAATATATTATATTTTCCAGATCAAGATCTCCAAGAAGACGATCATTTTCACGTTCCCGATCCAGAAGTCGTGACAGAAGGTCAAGATCGTATTCAGGGGGAAGATAAAGTAAGCAAAAAAATAATAATAATAATAATAATAATAAAATTCTCGTTTTTTTTTTTGTGATGAATATTAAATAAAATTTATTATTATTTTTATTTAGGAATAATAGGCGAGCCTTGGATTTCCTTACTCAAGTACAAAACTAGAACGGAAGGTATTGTCTTGGGCTTTTTAGATAATTAAACATTTTTTTTTTTTTTTTAGAATAAGAGAAAAAAAAAAAAATTATTTTTAATTGTATCAATTGTAAACAATACCCGTAACTGAATTTTTTTTTTTTTTCTTTAACAACTGTTTATAATTAATTAAAAGTTAAATTAATGATCTTAAATTTATACATTTCAAAAAACAAATTTAATCAATTGATTTTGTTGTATAATAATTAAATCAAATTTTTTTTTTATTTAAAATAATTAAAGGATTATTTATTCCTTTAAAAATAAATAAATTTATTAAAATTTATTTTTATTTTTTTAAGTAAAATAAATTTTACTTAATTTTTTTTTTTTCATTGCTCTGAAGGAAAAAAAAAAAAAAATGAAATTTTTTTAACCTGTAATCTGTAACATTAACGTATTATATATAAATTATTATTATTATTATTATTTTTTTTTTGTAAATTTTTGTTCATTTTTTTTAAAAAAAAAAAAAATATCTGTTGTTCAATCTGTTTTTTTTTTTTTTTTTTTTTTTTTTTCTTTAAATCCCAAGGTGTATATGAAAATAATAATGAATTTATTTGGGACGACCCTGAAAAAAATTTATTAAATAAATAAACCATATTTATTGTAATTCTCAAGGATTGATTAAATTAAATTTATCCTAATAATTAAAATATAAAAAAGATATTTTTTTAAAACTGATTTAATATTAAAATAGTTATTGAAATAAATGACAAAAAAAATCATTATTTTGTTTTTTTTTTTTTACTTATAGATAATTAATCGTTTTAACAGTTTTAAAAATATATAATTTTTAAAAAAATATTTTAGTTACTGGTATTTTAAAAATGATTTTTGTATAGCATAATGTGTTAAAAATTGAAATCATTTCCAATTTAATTTTTTTTTTTTTTTGTTTATGCAAGTCATGTGTAGAATT
>NW_002987368.1:277241-319984 GCF_000006295.1 Pediculus humanus corporis
AAATTGATCATTATTATTATTATATTTTATTTGAAATAAATATATTTTTTTAATAGGATTTTTGTTATATTGAAATGCTTTTAATTACTTTTAATAGTTGTAGTAATATGAAATGTATACATAAATTTAAATAAAATTTTATAAAAAAATATATTATGGATTATTCATTTAAAAAAAAATGTAACCTTTTATAATAATAATCCTGGTTAATTAATTATACTTCAATAACATTGATTTTAAAAGTTTTTCAATTTTTATTCTTTTAATATTTTATACCTACATTTATTTATGGTTATCATATAAAGAATTATTAAATAAAATACTAAAATAATTATGTACTATTTTTGTCTAAAGAGTTCATATTAAGTTTACCTTTAAAAAATTTTTAATAAGTCATTCAATTACTTTAACGTTTTTTTTCGGCCAAATTATTTTTTAAATCTATTTCAATTAAATAAAAAACTCCGTTAAAAGAGTATCATAAACTATTTAAGCTTATTGTGCCCGCTAACATTAAGATTTGACAAAAAAAAAAAAAAAAAAAAAATTGAATAAAAAATAAAATTCGTATTGTAGCATTACAGAATAAATTCATATTTTTTAAAATCAATTTGAAAAAACTGTTTTACGCTTTAAAACAAAAATCACGATCAATTTTTTAGGGCCTTATTGTAGGTGACATATTTAGTGCATCGCAATTAAGTACGCTTAAAGTAAGTTTATTCCTGCAAAATTACGGTAAAAGTTATTTTTTAAATAATTGACTATTGGTTGTGAAATTGAATTTGAATCGTAATGTCGCTTTTAAAAAAATATAAACTTATTTTTAACTTACTTAACAAATAATTAAAAAAAAAATGAAGCAAAGTTTTTGTACTGACGCCATACAAATGCGCCATATTGATCATGCAATAATTTAGGATTATTTTACCATCATAATTTTTTTTTTTTTTTTTTTTTTTTTTTAATTGTATTATTTTGACTAAATGCAAAAATCTATAATTTCAAGTTTGAAATATACATTTTAAATATACGACACGAATCTAGGGGTCAATAAGAAATGATAAGAAGTTTTTCGTGAGGTTTATTTCATTTAATGCCATGCCTGAGTGAATTTGATTATAATTTTGTTTTTAACTGTACTTAGCTATGAATTTATGGGGGAGAGGTTCCCCACGATTTCCATTTATTCAGCCTGTTCAGGGAACGGTTGACTTTGCTACATATGAACAATTTCCTTTTCAAAATCCTGCATGGGACGTAGCACATCCAGGTAAAATTTTAAAAGATTATTTTTCTGAAATATTATAAGTTTTTACGTATTTAAAAAAAAAAAAAAATTTTTTTGGATTTAATAAATGTTTAAACACCTCAAACTAATCTAAGTCATTTCTTCTTTTGAAAATTTACATCACATTTTATTTTTATAGCATTTGCCCAAAATTTATGTGCTCCTGTTACAACTTCCGAAATATTTTATCCGGATCGTAATGAAGGAGTAGCACAAAATTGGAATCAAAGTGAATCATCTCCAAAACAAAATAAAGATGATGCCAATAAAATGCCCAGGCAAGGATTTTGGCAATTTAAAAATACTACAGAATATGATGATGAAAATAATGAGAAAAGTAAAAAAGACTTTAAAGATGGAAAAGGAACTCAATATTCCAGTTCTGAAAGGAGGTCTGAAAAGCGTGATAGAAGTGATAAACATCGTGATCGGGAAGATCGTGATAAAGAAAGAGATAGATCTGGACATAGGTCTCGTGATGACAGAAATTCTTCCAAAGACAGAAGGGATTCTGACTCTAGACGCGATTCTCCTGACAGACGAGATAGACGTGAACATTCTAATGACAGAGACTGGAGATCTAGTGAAAGAGATGGAGTTTTGAAAGAAAAAGAAAAAAGAAGTAGGGAAAGGGATAGATCTAAAGATAGGAGAGATAGAGACTCTGTGGAAAAAGATCAGTTTGGTAGAAATTTATCAAGGAGTAGTCGAAGAGGGAGTCGTGAACGGAAAGAAAGATCACCAAAGGAAAAGCGTAAAAGAAACGACGACGGTGACGGTCACAGACGAAGAGATGATATTCGTCATAGGGATAGGGACAGAGATCGAGATGATGACGGTCCATCTAAAAGGCATAGAGGAAATGATCCTGTGGATTCTAAATTCAGTCTTGAAGCAGCTAATTATAAAACTCAAACTCCTAATGAAACTGTTATGATTCGAGGTTTAGCTCAGCACATAACTGAAAATGACGTAAGCATTTTAAAATTATTAAAAAAAAAAAAAGACAGTCATTAATTAAATTTACAAGAAAAACAGTGGGTTCAAATTTAAATTCAAATTTAAATTTTTTCTATTCATCTGCTGTCATTTAAATTGTATATATTTCTTTTAGATTCGACAAGACATTCTTCAGTGTGGTATGATGCCCAAAGACATTCGTTTGATACGAAAGAAAGAAACAGGTAAATTAAAAATCTTTCTTTTTCCCATTAATTCAGAATTTAAATATTTTAATCCGCATAATAACTTATTTCCGGATTTCCTTTTGTGGCTTCGGTTTTTATTTTACACATATGTGTACATATATATATATATATAATTTATCAATAACTATTTAAACATTCATTTTCCTTTTTAAATATGTTTTTTTTTTAATTTGCAAACTATATAAAATTTTATAAAAATATCATTTTATCTACAAAAACAAAATTCCTAATTTTTAATTAGTCAGTCATGTATTGGTAAGTTACATTAAAAATTTATAACCAAAAAAAAAATATATATATATGTACGCGTGTGTGTACCTTTTTTTTTTCTTTTTTTTTTTTTCTTTTTTTTTTTTTCTTTTCTTTTTTTTGAAATTAAAAATTCAAGCTTAAAGTTTTTTTATGGCCGCAAATTTTGTACATAAAAGAGAATCGTCTATAGGAGGTGTGATATGCCCAATAAAAAAAACTACATCCCGGGCTGAGAAATTGTGTTGAAAAGAATTATGGTTAATTTTAGACATTGTTTGTGTTGATCCATTTTATAGGTGCGTCGAGAGGGTTTGCATTCGTGGAGTTTAACAGTACGGAAGAAGCGCGCTATTGGATGGAGATGAAACAGGTATTCAGTTGCTAGACGCTTGCTCGGCCCCGAGGCCGTGGCTCTCCCATCAATCAGGCCCCGAGGCCCTTCCAACTGCTTAAACAGGATTCTCGAGTAATAGTCATTACTTCAATTTGAAGTTTTTATCGTTTTTTTTTTTTTTTTTTCATTATTTTTTTTTTCATATTTAATATTTATTAATTTTCGATTACTTCTATAAGAGAAGGAAAGAAATGTTACGAGTTTCGTCGTTGAAGGCGAATTTTTTTTTGTTAAATTAGGTTTTGATGGAAATTAAGCAGTTTGGTACTTACTTTCTCCATATATATATATATACATAAATTATTACTTGTTATCTATTTTTACATAAAGCAAGTTAGGGTAAAATACCGTTTAATAAATTTTAATAATTAAAGTTCTCCTATTAGTTAAAATAGTTAACTTACTGTATCCACAAGAAATTGTTTTTATATGGAGAAAGTAAAATTTAGAACTTAGTTATTTAAAAACAAAAAAAAAAAAATAAATAAATAAATGAAACATAAAATAATAATAATAATTATTATTATAATAAGATTAAAATTTCTAGAACTTTTTTTTTTTTTTTTTTTCGGAGGGGGGGGGTTTAATTTAAAAACCTAAAAAATATCTTTTAATTAGTCACAATGTTAGGTTTAAATGATTTATTACTTTGGAATTTTTTAAATATTGTTTACCAAAAAAAAAAAAAAAAAACAACAAATTAATAAATTTGAAAATATCATTTGTTAGGCTTTTTTTTTTTTTTTTTTTTTTTTTTTTTTTATTTTATTTAAATAAAAAAAAAAAAAAAAAAAAAAAAAAAGAAATGAGTATTGGATTTGCTTGACGCTTAGAAAAAAAAAAAAATGTCTAACAAAGTTCTTTAGAAGGGTCTTGAAAGAACTTTTTTTGATTCTGGGAATTGGTTACAATTTAAAAAATTTTCGTTTCTAATATTTTTTTGCTCGGTCTGTTTCAGGGTGTTTTGATGTTTCAAGATCAATATCGTGCTATTATGCAGTTTTCCATTATCAGCAACGACAATATGCCCTCATCCGTGTGGATGCCTCCGACAGATTGGGATTGTCCTAAAGTGAGTGAGAGTTCACTCTGATTTTTATTAATAATAAAAAATTTTATAATGATGTTAATTATGAAACTAATTATTTTTCAGTGCTTCGCCCATAACTTTAAAAAAAGAGTGTCTTGTTTCAAGTGCCATGCTCCAAGACCGGAAGTTAATGATGGTTTAGATTGTACCAATGAAATTAGCCCCCATCCGACTACTAGTATGTATTATTTTATTTGTTTACTTCACCGTCGATGAGTTTACACGTAAATTAGTTGATAAGTTTTCTACTAATTTGTTTTTTTTTAATCTGCAATTTACAGAATTGTTATTGAGAAATTTGGATGTTTTAACCAATGAAGAAACATTGTTAAAAGAAATAAGTAACGTTTCCAGCATACCAATTCAATCTTGCCAAATCGCTAGAGATTCTCTTACCAATTTATCACGGGGCATATGTTACCTAGAAATGAAAAATGTTTTAGAAGCAATTAAATTGTATAATGCTTTAACGGCAACCGTTTTAAATATAGAAGGAAGGAAAGGTATTAAATATTTTATTGTTTACAAAATATTATTATTATTATTATACAAACGATTATTTCTGTTGATTTTAAGTAAAAGTATAATATTTAAAAATTTTTTTAATTTGTTTACATTTCAGTGAGTGTATCGTATTGCAAATTGCATTTGGATAAACCACAAGTACAACCCTCGGCATTAACTCAGAACCAATGGGCAGCCTGCGGTTTATCCGAAACCGATTATAAACTGGAGGACGTTCCTCGTTTAGCGGAATACAGTGCGCAAATGTATGCCACCACTCCTCAAGAACATGCTGCTTACGTTCAATATTATACACAGTATTATACCTCTCAAATTCAACAGGTGAATTTTTATCCGTTAAATTTAAGTCAAATACTTTGGTTACGAGAAAAAAATACACATCTGTAATCTAATCCTATCGCGTTTCATTTTAAGAGTGGTAATCCCGTCCAGCAAGGCACCGGAACCAATGCGGCTGCTGCAGTAGCTCAATCGGCCATTAAACAAGCTCAATCGAAAAAAGCAGTCATATCTGCAGCTGCTGCTCCGGCTCCAACCGTTTATTTATCATCCAGACAATTAATTGGAAATACCAACATAGGTCTGTTATTGAAATTTTGAACGTCGAGAGTAATTGTTAAATAATCAAAGAGAAAATGTTTATTACATTATTAATTATATTTCGGCCGTTTTTTATTTAGGTGAACCTGATGTCAGTTCATATAGTTACGACGAAACCTCGGGATATTTTTTCGATCAACATACCGGCTTATATTATGATGCAGCGTCGCAATACTACTATCACAGTCAGGATCAAATATTTTTATATTGGGATTCTGAAAAAAGAGCGTACATGCCCGCGCCGACGGATGATAAATCAGGGAATCAATGCAAAACGGCAACGGAGGAAGCTAACAAAGATGAAAAGAAAAAAGATAAAGATAAGGATAAAAATCAAGATAAAGTTAAAGTGGCCAAAAGAATTGCCAAGGTGATAATTGTTCTTAGGAAAAAAGGATAAATATTTTTGGTAAATTTAATCTAAGGGATTTCAGTGATTTTAATATTCGAATAATAATTATTAGGATATGGAAAGATGGGCTAAAACACTGAATCAGAAGAAAGAAATTGCCAAAATGAATGCCGTTGCAGTTCAACAAGCAGCTGCAGCTGCCAAAGCTGCCAGCACCGCCGATATTGCTTTTGCTGTTCTCGAAAGAAAAGAATCCTCCGTCAATTTACCGTTCCCAGAAACCACGCAAGAACAAGTTGAACATCCCCAAGTAAATTTTTTTTTTTTGCAATATACAAATCTACCCGGAAATTTTTTTCAAAATTTACCTATAATAAAAAAATTTTTATTCAAGTCGAATTTAGTTGCATCTTACGGAGGAGGGAGTGATAGCGATGAAGCTCCGGAGGAAAATCAAGCCGAAGACAAATGTTACACGGATTGGGTCAAGTTAGCTTGTCTGCTTTGTAAAAGACAATTTCCGACGAAAGAAGCTTTGATTAGACATCAACAACTCTCGGATCTACACAAGCAAAATTTGGAAGCTTGGTATTCCAGTCGGGGTTTGGACAATTCTTCGCAAAGAATGTATCGAGATCGAGCTAAAGAAAGAAGAGAAAAATTTGGTATTCCAGATGAGCCCAGGCCCAACAAATTAAAAGTACATACATTCAATTGAAATTTTATTATTATTATTTTTTGTCTGCAAGGTTCAAAAAACTCGAAACAATTTTTTTTTTTATATATATATATTAGGAAAAATACTTGAAAGAAAAAGAAGAAATATACGAAGAACCGAACCGTGGAGGAATACCTGCCGAAAACGTTGGTAACAAAATGTTACAAAAAATGGGTTGGACCGAAGGGATGGGATTGGGAAGATCCAACCAAGGTCGAACCGATATAATCCAAGTGAGTTATTTACATTTTTTTAAAATAACGATAACTTTTTCTTTTAAAATTATAACCGATAATTTATTCAAAGGCTAGTCAACGTGTTCCAACAGCGGGATTAGGATCATCGGGTAGCAATTTGGGAGTCGGATCCGTCGGTAGTTCTTACAAGGAAAATGTCAAACGTTCAATGATGGCCCGATATTCAGAATTAGACGGTTAAAATTATATTTATACTAATTGATGCAATCCAATGTAACAATTTAACATTGATTAAATTTTTATAAACTTTAAACAAATCGTTTGTAAATAATTTTTTTTTTAAATGAAACTTAGTTTTTTGTTAGTTGTATTAATTAATTCTTGTAAAGTATTTGCGTGTAACAAGAGTTTAAAAGAATTTTTTTTTTTATCAAATGAATCTTTTTACAACTTTAATAACTTGCCTTTTGTCATTATTATTATTATTATGTAAAATTTCAATTACATATATATATATATATATTTTGTTAATTATTACGTCACTATAACCACCGATTTTTTTTTTTCGTTTTGTTTTCCATTTCAAACCGGAAATGAATTAATTGTCAAATAAATAAAATATAATAACGTATGCTTTACAATTCCGGAATCGTTATAATTTTTTTTAAAAAAAATATTTTAATAATAAATAATAAATAATATTAGTTTAAAAAAAAAAAAAAAAAAAAGTTTTTAATGAATTACAACAATTTTATTTTGAAAAAATTATTATTATTATTATTATTATTATTATAAATTATTTATTTTAATTGCTTTGAGGAAATTAGCAATTTTTTTTTTTTTTTATTCCGCTTTGGAATCCGTGTTAGTAATAAATCTAAAGTAAAAGAAAATTAATATGAAGTAAGAAATTATTAAAAATTAATTAATTAAATAATTAATTAGTAATAATAATAATAATAATTAATAATTACCTTTCATTGAAATATTTATTTTGCAATGCTTTTGCCAAATAATAATTAAATCTTTGATTAGCATCATTCAAAGTGAAAAAATCTCCAAAATATTTTTTTCTCATTTTGTTATACTAAAAGTTATCATTATTATTATTATTTAAAAAACAATTAAAAATAGAAATCATAAGTGATAATAATAATAATACTTACAGTTCCACAATTCTAAAAAACAAAAAAGGAGGAAGAAAAAAAAAATTTTTTTTAATTAAAATTTATTGGATTTTTTTTTTTTTATTTAATTGATAAATTATTAATTATTTTATTTATTAATAATTTTTACTCACCCTCGAATCCCACTTTTATTTATTTATTTTTAATCATTCGGAAATGATAATAATAATAAAATGACAAAAAAAAAAAAAAATATTATTATTTGTTTAAAAAAAAAAAAAATCATTTAAAAAAAGAAAATTTTTAATATAACTCACCCGACACATCTGATGTTTAAAAAAAATAAATAAATAAATAAATATTATTATTATCATCATTTAAAATTTAAATGGAAAGAATTAAAAATAATAATAATAATAAAATAAAATTCAACTTACCACCTTTATGTGTTTATGATGTGAAGTTTGGAAAAATAATTTTTTATCATTTAATAAATAATATTATCAAAAATTTATTTATTTATTTAAAATTAAATTATTACTTACCCTGCTTCCCAAATTGGCCTATAAAATTAAAAAAAATTAATAATAATTTAAATTTTAATTATTATTTAGAATTAAATTAATAAAATTAATAACTTACGGATTTTTTATCTGTTAATAAATCATCATCATTTATCATTATAGGAAAATTATCATTATTGTTTGAATTGACCATTTCTAACACACAAAAAAAAAAAAAATAAATAAATAAATATGTGGATATTTTTATCGAGAAAAATTAAAATATTTTAATAAAATTTACCTAATATGGTTGTTAATAATATGATGAAAGCCAAAATTTGTTTTTTACTTTCTGAATTCATTATTAAAATTCACAGAATAATAAATAAAAATAAAAAAAATAAAAAAATATTTTTTAAATTTTAACTCTTGACTCTTGGTTGATTTTTAAACGAGTGACATTTTTTCAAATCAAAATTTTTTTATATATATATATATATATATTAATAAAAAGTTGGTTTCTTTTATTACTCATATTTCATTAAAATTTAATATCAAGTTTTTTTCATTTTTAATTCAAAATAATTTTAAATCTTTTATTAAACTTTATATAAATCCCATGTGTGAAAGCATTAAGCTCAATTTTTATTTAAATGCAAAAATGTGAAAATTTCAATAAAAACATTTATAAACCATTTATTATTATTATTATTATTATTACTTCGATATTAAATTTTCTTTTTTTAATATGGCTTAAATTAAATTAATTTTTTTTTTTTTTTTTCACATTCCGAAAGAATATAAAATATATATATATATTTTTTTTAAAATTATTATCGGAGTTATATTTTCAAACAATTTTAAAAATTTCATTTATTTATTTATTTTTATTTATTTAAAATTTTTTTAAAAATTTTGTGAGTGGTATTAATTTAAATAAATTTTCTAAAAGCTTTTCGATAATTTTTTATTGATTAGCGATTAAAAAAAAAATATAATTAAATTTAATGATAACATAATTAACTAGTTCATTAAGTTTTTTTTTAATATTACAGTTACATGTTATTAATAAAGATGTACACTTATATATATACAAAAGGGATAGATTTAATTAATAGTATGTAAATAACTTTTTTTGGGGTAAATTAATAAATAAATTAATAAATTAACTCGTGAGAAACTTTCTTCCATATAATTGAGCTTTTCTGTCAAACGCTTTAGATCGTATCGGAGTTCCAATTTTATAAAATGGATTCATCGAATACTAAAACAAAAACCGCTTGATAATAAAATACCGATGTGAATTATATTTTTAACACAATGTATTGAATGATAAGGATTAAAATACAAAATGGTAATAAAATTTTTAGTGATGTTTATAGGGATAGATAAATTTACTAACCTTAATGTAAGTTTCATACATTTCCATAAAAAAATTTTTAATTCCATCATCATTTTTATTATCATGAACCATGATAAATCTCATTTGACTAGCTGTTACAAAAGCAGACACAAACCATTGATTAAATTTATCAACTGATTTTAAATACATGTTATTTGTTTTCCACATATGCTCATCAACTAAATCTAATGCAGCGTGAGCAATAAATTCATTTAAATGACGATGATCTTCTTTCTAAAGTAATAAAATCTTTTAAAACCTTTTTTTTTTTTAAATTGAAAAAAAAAATATTTAAAAAAAAATTTTAACCTTAGGTTCTTTTGATGAAAAATTAAACTCCATTTCAAAAACTGGATTGTCATTATGACCAACGATCACAAAATAATAACTACCCGACATATTAATTATTAGAAAATGAAAAAAAAAAAATAAACTAAGCAATAATTAAAGGCCTGTAAATCATTTCTTTTGAGAGCACCATTAACATTTACTCCTTCTTGGCAGACATATTGGTTATTAAATTCTATTTAAATTTTTAATGTTTCCGCCACTTTTTTTTTTTAAATTTAAAATAGTACAAACTTATTTAAAAGAATTTTTATAAACTTCACAATTATGCAAACAATTATTTAACACTATAAACAATTTAATAAAAATTATTTTATACACTGTTGCTTAAAAGAAAGTTTGTTTTCATTTGGTTATCATTTGACTTTTGGCGCCAATTTAAATACTTTTTAAACTCTTGAAATAATTAATGGAAAAAAGCATGGCAAATAATAATTTTTAATATACCAAATATCTTTAATAGTAAAAAATATAAAGTGAATTAAAAAAATATGAATTTTTATTTTAATAAAAAATTTTAAAGTGTTTATTTATAAAATAACAATATCCATGATTTAATTTTTCCATTTGATTTGAAGTCTTAATGCATTTTCAGCATGAAGGTATTCTTCAGATTGAGGTTTTAAATTAATTTTATACTCTTCTATCCCTCGTCTATCTTTCATTAAAACATAAACCTAAAAATATTTAGAATATTACACAATGACTTGAATAAATCTCATAAAAGTAAAAAAAAAAAAAAAGGTTATTACATCTATCACAGCCAAATGGCAGGGCAATTGTTTTGCAAGTTCTAATCTCCTGTCAAAACTACTCATAACATCAAAGTATTGGGCAAGGATTTTATAGGGAGCCTTCCACTGATGAAGTTCAGTAATTATTTTTTCAATAGGAATGATGCTTTTTAATTTTCTTGCACTTAACCAACCCTTAAAAATAAAAATAAAAATAGTTTTTCAATTAAAATATTATATAACAAATTAATCAATTATTGAATACAAACTTTTGCAAGAAAATGAGCTTCGATATCATCCCATGATTGTTTCGATGATCTAGAAGTTAAAATTATCCATTGAACTTGTCTTTCTGTTATACCTTGAAAAGGTATAAGAAACCAAGGAGAATGTTTCGATACTTTTGGCTCATTCCAAAAATTTTTGCACAAGTATTCCAAGGAAGATAACACTGAAGTTTTAGGAATGGATGAAAAAATGGGAGATTCTAATGAAGTTGTCCACTCTAAAAAAAAACATTTGTAAATTATTGCAAAATAAGAAAAAAAAATTCATTACTAAATATTTTGTATCAAATTACAAAATACATTTACTTAAATTTTTACGAATTAAAGAAAAAAAAGTAAAATTTTACAATTTAACAATTCTATGTATAATAATATTACTTTTTTAATAATAAAAATAAACCTTAGAATGTAAATATTTTTTAAAATGAATAATTTAATTTTTTTTAGATTCTTACGAAGGTATTTAAGGTAGTTTTGTACTAAATCCTTATCCCTTAAATCTAATGAAGAAAAATGATTGCTATAGCATGCAGTCAATCTTTGAATCTTTGTTTCAATATTTTGAGTGCCCTGAACAATGTATGTGTATTGTTTCATGGCTGCTTCCCTAATTTGCCCAGACATTCTATAATAATAAGAAAAATATAACAAATTTAAGTTTTAATTTGAAATGAAATTTTAAGTTTACAAATAACTTACTCTAATAGATCAATTAAATCAGAAATCATAAGCCTAGTTTCTAAATAATTAGCATATTGTGAAATAGCAATTGGTTGCATTTGAATAACTTGATAAAATATACTTTTTTTAAGAGTTTTCGATAAGTGAAGAACTATCTACAATTAAAATTAATAATTTTTTAAATTTAAATTATGTAAATTATTTAAATTAGATAAAGTTCTAAAAAAAAAACATTTAAAACTTACAGCCAGTATAGCATTTCCATCTCCACTTTTAATAGCTTCATCCAATAATTCTTTTTTTAAATCCAATGATCGATACAAATGTAAAGAAAAAGGTTGTCCTAAAATAATACATTTTATTGTTTTTAAAACACTTGGAGGTACCCATTGGTCATCAATTTTTCGCCTAAGTATTCTTAATTCCTCTTCGAGACTGACTTTTTGAGGTTTTATAAAAGGGCCATCAGAAAAAACTAAAACAAAAATTTTTTATAAGAAAAATTCCACTTAAAATATTTAACGTTAATTTCAGTAGCTTACTCCTGTCCAATGAATTTTTGGATATTAAAGTTTCCAATGGTCTCTTTTGCAAATCTGGTTTTTCTACAGTGGGAACACCATCAAATATAATATCAGCTATGATAGAAGAAGAAACAGAGCTTCCAAATATTTGACTTTTACTGCTTAACTAAAATTTATTTAATATAAATAAGTATAAAAAAGTAACGCAAAAACATATAATTAAATAAAAAATTTTCCTTACATCCTCGTCATCAAATGAAAATGGTTTGAAATTACTTTGATTCCAGTAATTTTCATCTTCTTGTTTCGATGCCATTATTTAATTGTCGAATATACTCTCAATGCTATTTCATTTTTATATAAACAAACCATTGACCAACAATGTCAATAAAATATGACTAACCGTTTAAAGGGCCTTGAATTTTTGCACACTAAAGTTAAATATTTTTTAACCGAAGAGACATTTAAATAAATTTTTAGTTTGTTATAAAAAATATTTTTGTCTTTAATGATGTTATAAAATGGTAAATTATTACGACGAAATTGAAATTGAAGATTTCGAGTACAATGCAGAGGAGGAAACATATTATTATCCTTGTCCATGTGGGGATAAATTTCAAATTACTAAGGTAAAAAAAAAAAAATAAAAATTTTTGTGATTTGAATTAATTATATACACATTTTATTTTTAATTTATTACTTTTTTTTAAAAGTAACTTGAGTGTTTTTATCATTCAATATTGTTAATATTATTTCAGACGGATTTATTAGCCGGAGAAGAAGTAGCCTCATGTCCTAGTTGTTCATTAATTATCAAAGTTATATATAGTAAGGTAAAGACATAATGAAATAAAATAAATGGCTTAATGAGAAATTTAAATTAAAATTCAAAAATTATTTATAAAAAACTATTTTTTTAAAAAAATAAATATATGCTGTCTCATTTTATTTTTATTTTTTCTCTACCCCCAGTTTAGTATTATTATTAATATTACTATATATATAGTTTACTTTTTATTCTTTAACTAATTTATACTTTTTATATTAATAAAAATCATATTATTAGTATTTTCATATTTAATTATCGTTTTAAACTGCTAATATTTTCAAACAATTAAAATAAATAAAAAACTGAAATAATTTTGTATGTTTTTGTACCCTTGTGCAAAACCTGAAATGTTTCATATTAGTATTTATTATAATAAATTCATGCCTTTAAAAACCTTATATAAATAATTATTATTGTTTAGTTAATGTTTTTGCCTGATATTTAAAATAATTTTTTAACCTAAAATTAAAAAAATATTTATTGTATTTGTCTAAAAAAAAAAAAAAAACATTTTTTGAAATTTTTCTTACTTATAATATTGCAATTTCTTATTAATTTTTTTGTTTTTTATAGGAAGATTTTCTCAGCGATTCAAAGGAGTCCGAAGAAGAAACAGAAGACTTAGTAAAAAAAGTAAAAGCATTAGAAGTTAACTAATTGTTCTGGAAATATGGCGGCAAGGGGCAGAGGTAGAGGTAGAGGAAGGGGACATCAAATGTCTTTTGATTATAATCAATTAGGATTTGGTGGAGGAGAAGCACTTCCGGCTCCTGCTTTGTACCCACCTCCCACTTTTCCGATATTGGAACATAAGCCATTGCCTTTAAAAACAGGAGCAGAAAGTACGATATTTTGATTAACTTAAATAAAATTATCATTAATTTATTTATTTTATAATTATCTAAGTAAAATTAACATTGTTTTCATTTCAGCTGAATATATGGTAGCTTTAAAAAGAGATTTTGTTGAATATTTTCAAAGTTTAAGACAAAATAATAATTGTTTATCAGCAATTGAAAGATTCTCTGATAAATATCAAATGATAAGTTCAGAACTTAAAGAATCTTCTGATTCTCAAATCTATTGGGATGCATTACCAGCAGAGCTACATCCAAACTGGAAGAAAGCATTAAAAAGAAAAAGTCGCATGCAGTCTTGTACTGAACCTAAAAAATCAAATATTGATATTTCCAGTAGGTAAGTTCACATGAAAACCTTTTAATTAAAAAAAAAAAATTATAATTTTTGGTGAATTTGTAATTTTAACAAACATTTTAAGGTTGGAAAAACTTGCTAAATTGGAAGATAAAGAAGAAAATGAATCTGAAGATATGAAAGAATCAGAGGATAAAGATGGAGATGATGATAATGACAAAGAAAATTTAGAAACGGAAGAAGATGATGATGAAGAAATGGATGATGGAACAGATTATGTAAATAATTATTTTGACAATGGTGAAAGTTACTTCGATGAAGAAGATGATAATTTAGACGATGGTCCAATTTATTAATGTTATAAAAATTTTTTATATTTATTGTACTGAATGTATAAATATATATGTATTTATATATATATGTAAGTATTTCTATAATTATTTAATATGCACTAATATAATTATAAGAAATCATTTACTTAATTTAGGCAAAGCTACATAATTCATTTGTTTTAGGAAAAAATTATTAAAAAACTAAATCTATTACTTTTATTATTTTTGTAATATCGAAAAAACCTAAAATTGAATTCTTACTGCTTAATAGTAACATTTATATTGAATTTATATTGTGGCAACATACTGTATTTGTGAAGATATTTATTTTTAAAACAAATTGTCTATTAACTTATTGTCTTTAGATAATTTTAAAAAACAAAATTAATAATTCTTTTAGAAAAAGGATATATATATTTTGTTACAAAAACAAAAAACAATTAACCATTGAAATCTACTTAATTTTTTTTTTGTGGTTTCTCCCTTATCTAATGCTATTACCTAAGTAATACTTTCTTTCGAAAATCTTTTTATTAATATTAATTATTGATTTAATATACCTATTCGATAATTTTACATAATGCTTACATGCTTACACGCATTACAAATAAAAAAGTAGTGCAATATTTTTTATTTAAAGCTATTTTTTATTTCATTACATGTTTTGTTTTTTTTTTTTTTTTAATAATTTTAAATCCTTTATTATTTTTAAATCCATATTATTGATCAGTTTATTTTTGTTTGGCTTCATTGATTTTGTCAAGTGTAAATTAAAGCTTTGCAGCACATGATTAAATTATGAAAGTTTTTATGTCAAATAATAAAGCAGCAGTAACATTAAGACAATTACATTAAATTAGGAATGAAATGAAATTCAACTTGAATTCCCCCAAAAATATTTTATGATAGACATATTCGTTGAATTAAATTATATAAAACCTTTTTTTTAATTTCATTTTCGAGAAATTATTACCCTTCCTTATTACATATACTATTAAAAATGAACTAGCAATAAAATTTTACCTCTCATATATAATAATCTATTATTAGATTATTCATTTATATTGTAATTATAAAATGAAACTTTATGACTTCTTTACTCGATTGAAATTTAAAAAAAAAATAAAATTATTTAAATTAGTTACCACTGCTTATTCATTATGTTCATTATTGTGATTTAGTTTTTACATTTAAATATGTTTTCATAAATAATTATAAAATCAATTTTTTAGCTATATGTATATGTATAGCTTAATTTAAGCTTTAAAAATAAATATGTGCCATAAACATAAATTGAGAACATAGATCATTCATAATTATTTGCAATAGCAAGTAATAATACAACACATAAAACTACTGCTCGAGCCACGATGGAATAGTAGAATTGGGTGATTTAACTCTAATGTTAAATTGTTTCAATGTCGCCTCCAACGCTTGTTGGTTACCGGAAAAATATGCAGATATCGCATTGTGGAACAGCAGCAACTGCTTATGCATGACTTTTATCTAAAACATAAAAAAAAATTTATTAATAACTTATATTAATATTTTCAAAATAATTCACATGCTGAAAATAAAGATAAAAATTTTATGTTGATTAATTAAATGTTATTTTGATTTTAACTCACTCTATTTTCATCTAGAAATTTAATTTTAATAGAAACATCTGATCTTAATTTTTCAAAATTATCTTTCTGCTGCTGAAAAGATTGCTGAGCTTCTAATATTTTAGTTGTACTGGAATCTGTTTTTGGAGCTTGTGACATTGCTTCTAAATCTGTTCTGTAGGCATCATATTCAATTCTGTCAAAGAAAATAACAATATTAATATAATTATTATAACATTAATAATAAAAAGAATTTTATTAAAAAAAAAAAATCAAACCTAGCAGATTCATATTGCCTAATTGTAAGTAAGGTATCTTCAATTGTTTTAGTACAAAGGGTATTAACAGAAGATATAAAGAAATTTAAAGCATTTATTAGAGTTTCACCATTTTTAGTTAGACTTTTTTGAGTCTCTGAATTATAGAGAAATTCTTCCTGAAGTTCGGGTGATTTATGAGCCAAGTCTGAAAATGCTTCTCCCAAACCGTGCTAAAAAGAATCGATAATTTTATATTTATCACTTATATTTAATTTTTGTTCATACCAAATTTTTGAGTATATTTACTTGAATCTGAACAACTTGATAAAAATGACTAGTTAAGGCCCTTGACAATCTTAACAAATTCAAATATTTTCTTTGAGTATCTCTTAGGCTTTCAATATGATTTTCAAGCTCTGTGTCCACCGTACGAGAAGATTTACCCAATTTTTCATACATCAATTGCTTTGTGCACTTATACGTTGAAATACTCCAGCTTTTAATGGTGTCTATTTTAGAAGGAGGAGTTTTAGCGCATGGATCACCATTTTGTGAAGGAGCTTCAAAAGGAGTCAAAACTGATGAATCGTTGGCCGACAGTGATAACGATGTCGGATGCGATATGTATTTTAAATTGTTTCTATCGAAATTTTTTTTCTCTCCGGGTGAAGATTCACTTAATATTTCGTGAATATTTCTTTCGCCGACTTGTTCTTGCTTAACCGCAGCGTGAGACATATTTAAAATTGTTTAAATGTAATTTGAAATATACAAATACGATGAACACGTTTGCAAAACTGTCAATAATTAAATTGCAAATGAAGAATTCATTTGGGTGTCAGCAATGGAAAAGCAATTAAAATTGCCTAAAATATTAAAAAAATAATATCAACTTCATTTGATAAAGTTATTTATGATATAATTAAGTATTAAAAAATTAGGTAATTAATTTCGAACAATATTTAAAATCACTTATATCAAAATTACATACTTTGTTTATTAAAATTGTGTATACTAATGTCATAAACATTGTCAGAAAAATGGAGTGATCAAAAAACAGGTTGTCCAACCGAAAATCCAAATTTTCCTTTTTAATGTTCCCGGTTTTTCGTTACTAAAGAGTTAAGGTGATAAGTTTAAAAATTCAGTTAAAATGTGAAATCATTTATAATATTTTATCATAAAAATAAATACGTTTAATTAAAAAATGTGCAAATAAATAATTTTTAGATCTTCAGTTTGATGTGATATCATTTTTAAATGTATTATTGCTGCTGGATTTCCAAAAGGTATGTACATTAAGAATTGAATATAACCTTTTTAATTTTTTTTAATAATCGATGCAAAAATATTATAATATAAAAAATTATTTTAGAAAATTTCTGATACTAAAATAACATTGATCATATTTTAATTATGAAAATTGTTAAAAAATGAAGTACTTTTTGCATTAAAAAACTAATATTTATTAATATTTTACAATGTAAGACATTTCACTTTTAACTGTACATGTCAAAATATTGTATCAAGTAGTTTTTACACCATTCTCGGTACGCTACTGCTGGGGTACCCAAGTGGAAGAAATACTCTTTTACTACCTGCCACACATTTATTGTAGTTGCTAACCTAAAATATTGCATGTGATAAATTACTTTTAAATAACTTAAATGTTAAGAATTGATTAAAAGAAGTTACTATACTTGTGTATCGATAGCTCGAAATTGCCATGTCCACAAAGAATTATATAAAAATGGCCTGTGATCAAACCTATTATCATCAGGACTATAGCTTTCAGCATGATAACTCGGAGTTAAAACTGTCATTTTGTGTCTGTTTATTGAGTAGCATCTAAAAAAATGCTTTACCTTCGAAGCAACCTGTTAATGAATTATCCAAAGTTACTATTGTAAAATAAAATATTTAATGTTAATTTCAAATCGTTAAAACATACTTCTTCAGGGGTACATGTATCTTTCCATGAGGGAACCAATTTACAGAACATGGAATAAGGTCCACAAAATCTTTGTTTTCTATAATGTCCAAATTCCCTTAATTCTGAATACGTCATACCCATGTCTTCCTCATCGGTTTGCGCTAATTTCCCGTCCTTTAAAGGTTCCAATTCGGCTGTAGGTGTTGCATTTATAATTTCATCTAAAATATTTAATGAAAACCTGAAAGTAGATCACGCAATAAGTGTGTATTTTTCGGTTCATTCGTCATTTACGAAAATAATGGTTTTGGAAAATATAAAAATAATATTTACTTTGTTTTTGCGTACACCAAAAACTTTCTTAAATCAGTTTTTGAAATGCCTCCGATCGGATTAATATCGGCACTTGAGCAGTCGTATTTAGTCATGTAACCCCTCAATGCTTCGTCTACATTGGCCGACCCCAAAACCAATAATCCTCCAGATCTGTTTCTAACCCAGAGTATAAGTTGTGCAAACAAATAAGACAAAACCATTCTTAAACGTGCTTGAATGTTTTGCAAAGCTAAACTTTCTCTTGGACTACCACCTTCTAAACTGAATTTCGGTACTCTTGAGGTGCACCCAGTAAAAATCCTGATTACGGCATTCACAGCAGGCTCGATACTGATGTTTAAATGATAGCTAAAAAAATTTTACTTCAATTATTGCTACTAAATTCGCTTAAAAAGTTTAATGATAAAAAACATAATTTACCTTCCTATTTCCGATGCCAATTTTTCGGCTCTCATTCTGGTCTCAACTGATGAATTTTCACTTCTCATATAGCACGTGTGAAAAATTCGACCGCAAAGTTCTTTTGAGCTTGTAGGAGTGTATGAAAAATCGCATACTATTTTACGTACATCAGACAAAACTTGCTCATCTGCAGCAAAAAAATTTATTTCAATTGTTTTACATTGTTTAAAAAAAACTTACTTAAAGGTTTTTATGTTTACCTCCCGTTTGAATGGCTTGAACAATGAGACGACACATTGAAAAAACAATACAAGCGGTACTAGTTGAATCCACTCCACCGCTTAAGGGTAAAAAAAATCCTCCTTGTTTAGAACGCCTGTTTAAATAAACGTTTGTTTTTCATTGCATGGAAATTGTTTTATGTTTTTAAATTTAAAAAAAATTACCTCAAGTAATCCCATAGCCAACATGCTGGACCTAATGCGATTTCTTCTTCCGGTGTGTGGTAAATCCATTCTATAGGTTCGTAACAGGGTAAAAAGAAATCATCGGATGATAAAAAGAAGTCGACGTTAATTCTAGGATATGCTCTGCTGCCTGCCGACACATAACTTCTAGACCTAATCGCATTTCGATATGCTCTAATATCCTCGAGATCTATTGTCGCTGTTATAACTTCGACATCTTGCAAAGTGAACTGTTTGCTCCGGTTAATGATTTCACCGTTGATAGAAATACAAGAGCAACCGTTAAAATAAACTCTTTCACCGTCACAACCTCTGAGATTGCTAAACAAGTAGCAGCCACCGCACTAAAAGACATTACATAAAGTTGACTATCAAGGAGGAGTAAAATTAAGGATTTTAATCAAGTTTATTTTTAAAAGACTACCTTAAGCGTGGCACTTTTAATTAAGTTAACGACTACGTATGTTTTACGTAAGGAAACATAAGATGCAGATCCATTAACAATTATTTCTACTCCGTCTAAACTTAAAGGTATATGAGAACTATTGGGATTCCACAATTCTTCACATATTTCATAGCCTATGCAAGTGTCCTTCGTGGCAATGACAGCGTCACCAAAAGGCACAGTGGTTTGTTGCGTGATTGATCTTATATTCGTGGGCAATGTGAAATCTTCTATTTGTTGGGGTTTCCGCCAAGGAGTAAACCATCTACTCTCCCGGTAATTTTCATCGTCGCAAAGTAATAGTTTGGGCCGAATAAGAAGGATTTGCCTTGAGTTAAATTTAAGTTATTTTACCATTATTTAAAACGTTATTCATTATGAAAAAAGTAAATAAAACAAGTTGTTACCTGTTCAAAAAAACTACCCTACAATTGTATGCTACATTTTTGTGCATTACGGGCATTCCCACGTCGATCAAAATATCTTTACAAATGGGATTTTTTAACAATTCTCCCAAAACTTCCCAACTGTGAAGAAATGTGTCTCCCTCGTAAAAATGATCCTGGCAACTGTACCCGCTTGAAAATCAATTGATTGGATTAAGATAAAAATTATTTTTTTGATTTTTAATTAATTAAAATAATTATTCTAACCTAATTTCTAACTCTGGACCAGATCTATACGTAGCTCCAGCTTCTTTTGCTTCTTGTATACTTTGTATAATTCTTTCTAGATTTCCTTCGAAATCTAAAGCCCATTGATTTAAAGAACATGCCGCGATGGTTACCTTTCTTTCCATATTTAATTTATACCTGAAAAAGAAGCGTGTAATTTAATTTAGATCAAACAGTAAATTTTTGGCGAATTTTACAAAAAAAAAAAAAACAAGGGAGAATTATTTAAATCGTGTTAAAAACTTTTGATTTTTAAATTGATTTTTATATAATTTTAAAATAATAATAATAATAATTAAAAAAAATTGAATAGTTTGCTAACTGATAATAATATTATTGACAAAACAAATTAGGGGTTCCCCTGGTAAATCGAAAAGGAAAGTTGAAAACTTTGTTTTTAAAAGACAGTACCATTCTGTGTCATTCAAATTTTGAATGACATGACCTCATATATAAATTAATAAATATGAACAATAAGCTACAGTATACCTTTGGTGTGTAGGAAAATTTGGAAAATTATTTCTTCTCTTCATTGTTATAAAAAAAAAAAATTTTATAAAATTGTAACACAAAAAAAATTTAATTTTTTAAAAAATGAACTGTACACCATCAAAGCTTACACTAATATCAACTCCAAAAATTAAAAACTTCTGAAACGATTGCGCAATACTAGAAAAAACTTCGATTTTTTTTTCTTTTTTTTCTTTGAGGAGGAGGGGGCGGAAGTAAAAATCAAATGAAATATATATGAACAAAATATTTTTTGTTAAAAAAAAAAAAAAAAAAAAAACAAAACCGTTTGTAAAGAAAATTTTTATGTTTAAATGTTGACAAAAACAAAAAAGTCATAATGGCAGTTCGGATAACCCCCCCCCCCCCCGATTAAGGTTTCTTTTTAAAAAAAAAAATAATAATAATAATAATAGTAGAACCAAATATTTGAAATTAAAAATGGTTTCTTCTTCTTCTTTATTTAATAATAATAATAATAATAATAATTTTACCACAATTATCATAAGTTTAAACTATTTTCTTACTATAATCCCTCCCTCTGTTATTGTATTTTTTATTATTATTATCAATTTATTAAATTCAATTTAAAAAAAATAATAATAATAATAATTAAAAATATTTAAATTTGTTTTGTACGGAGTTTTATTGAAAAATACACAATAATAATAATAAATAAAAAATTATTTGAATTGCATAATAAAAAATATTAAATTCTATTATTATGAGAAATAAATGTTTGAGGAGGAAACACCCAATTTAATTTTAAAATAAATAAATAAATAAATAGATGAGTTAGATCATTTTAAAATAATTTTTATAATATTATTTTACCTCCTTAAATTTTTGATTCAAAATGTAACAAAAGACATTGATTCATATTTTCTTAAGTTAAATATTTGGGGCATGCGTGGCATTAGGTGGTTATAAGACAACAACAACAACAAAAAACATTTATTTTAATTTAAAAGACCGAGTGCCAAAGTTAAGTCATAATTTTACTTATCATAACATAAATAATAAATTTTTGAGTGTTTTTTGTTATTAAAAAAAAAAAAAAAATAAGAAAAAGAAATTATCAGGTGAGGATAAATATTTTATTAAAATTTAAATTTTTCTGAGTGAAAAAATTAAGAAAAAAAAAAACAAACAATTTTTTTTTTTTTTTTTTAGTTTTTTAATTGCAGTTAAAATAAATAAATTTCCTTTTGATATTTTTCTTCTCGCCGAAATGATTTCTTGTCCTAAATGGATCTTCAAAAATCTTATTTTAAAAATGTCGGTGAGTCGTTAAAAAAAAAAAAAAAAAAAAAAACAAAACAATCAACACCTAATTTTAATTATTTTGCACGATTCACACACGAATAAAAATTTTTTTCTTATTTTTTTTTTGGTTGCATTTCTTATTAGTTAACATTTTTAATTTTTTTTTTGTTTAATAAATAAAAAGATCAAATGGATAATAAAAATTAAAATAAATTAAATAATCCACGTAATTTAAAAAAAAAATAAATAAAAAACAAAAATTAAAAGTTTCTCATTTTTTAAAATTTTAAAATTTTTAAACAAAAATAAATAAATTTTTGAAAATTATTTCATATTTTTTACATAAATTAAAATAATATGTTTTAACCATATAAGGAAAATTATTTAAAAAAGTTTTATTATTATAAAAAAAAAAATTTATAAAATCATCATGCTTGAGTTTTTTTTTTGCGTGAGATTTCCATTTTAAAAGAGAAGAAGTAAAATTTAAATCAATTTCCATTGAATATTATTTAAAAAACAAGAAAATTATTATAAAAAAGGAAATGATCAAAGGTTATAACAATAACTTTTCAAGGAAAATTTATTTTCCTTAATGAAAAATAAAACATTCGTTTAAAATTTTTGCGACAAATACAACCGATCAAATCCAAACTAAAAAAAAAAAGTTTTATTTTATTTTTTTTTCCCCCGTTCCCGAAATTAAATAGAAACAAGGGAACAGTATTAATAATAATAATAATAAAAGTTTACATGCACGACATGAATAAAAAAAAAAAAGAAAAAAACACGAAAACATTTTTACTAAAACACGCAGCATCGAATAAAAAAAAATTATTTTTTTTTTTTTTTTTACAAATGTAAAAAAAATATCGCATGTGTTTAAAAAATATGATAAATTTATATTTGTCATCAAATTATGAATATATATATATATATACGATGATAATAATAATAAAAATTTATATTTCACAATTAGATTATTATAAATTTTTTTATAAAACTGTAATATTTCGAAATTTAAAATTATTAATTTGTTTTATTATTAATTATTAATCAATCGTGTAAAATATTTTATCATTAATAACATCTTCCATTAAATTATTAAAAAAAAAAAAGTTTTATTTAAAGGTTAATAGTTTTTAATGAATTTTTAAGTTTAATAATTTATTTTTATATTATAGAATAAAAACAAAATTAATTTTTTTATATATAAATTATTATTTCGGGGGGGTAAATGTTTTTTTTTTTTTTTTTTTTTTTTTTTTTTATAAAAAAAAATTGGAAAAAAAACCTTGCACTACATGGTGGTGTTAGAAAAAAAAAACACAAAAAATTTTCTGTATCCTGAAATTGTTAAACAAAACGTGTGGGAAAAAAATAAAAATAAAAATATTCGTTTTTTGAATTTCGTTGGGGAAACACACTATCGAGGAAAATGAAATTGAAAATTTTTTTCTTTTTTTTTTTATAATTTATACCCTTTTTATTCAACCCTACGATTTTTCTAAAACTTTAATCAAACGTTCACGCAACTTTTATTAGTAAAAAAAAAAAATATTCAGTCAAAAACCATCAATGTTGAAATGAAAAGTCTTTTCAGTTTTCTCAGAATATTTATGAGAATCAGAAAAATTTATTTATTTATTTTTTTCCATTTATAATAATAATAATAATATTACATGTAAACGTGAAATCCAATCAATATTGAAAATTTAAAAAAAAAAAAAAAAAAAATTATAAATGAAAAAAAAACAAATAAAGGAAACGATAGTTTGTAACGTTAAAGAATTACAAGAACTTCTTTTTCAACCTAATAGAACAAGAGGTAAGATAAAAAGAGTTAAAATTTATAAATAAGTATAACTTGTAGGAGGTTTAATTGTGTCAATTGTGTCAATTGTGATTATACATAATTGTTATAAATAATTTAAAAAATTAAACATGAAAATGTTTTAAATAAATTTTTATGTTTAAATTTCAATAATGGCGTCTCTGAAAGAAATTTTAATACAATATCTTATTAAATTTCTAAAATTTTTTTAAAAACCCTTTTCAGTAAAAAAAAAAAAAAAACAAATTTTTTGTCATTTTCTTTTGAAAAATTTGTTTTTATTAAAAAAAAAAAATTAATTTAATTTATAATTTTTAAATTCAAATTACCTGTTTTCACTTTTGTTTTCCACAAAGTTTTATTAAAAAAATTTTTTAAGATAATACACAGATAAAAATTAAATTTTTTTATTTTTTATTTTTTTTTAAAACAATGATAACAGTTTATTATAATTTACTTTTGACGAATTTAATTCAACAAAAAAAAAATTCGCTATAAAGATAATTTAATGACGATTAGACCCGACCTTATTTTCAGAATAATTAATAATTTAAAAAAAAAAAGACATTTTTTTTTTACAACTTCAAACTATTTTTATAAACTTAGTTATTTCAGTGTCAAACTTTTGCTAACTTCTCCCCCCTATAAAAGTTTTTTTTTTTTTTTTTTTTTAAATTACTACGGTTCGGTATTTTCGTGTCTTTTATTATAAAAAATTACTTTTGTTCGATATTTACTTAATTTTTTTTTTTTTTTTTTTTTTTTTACTTTCAAGGAAACACAAAATTAATTTTCATGTTCTAATAAAAAAAAAAAAATTTTTTTACTAAATATTTGTAATACATTAAATTTCAAAGCAGTAAATTATTACTTTAACCGAGTAAAGATACTGTCGTTCATATTGTTCAAATAATAATGTTTTAAAAATTTGTGATAAAATTACATGTAAAGCAATGTGTCAAGGTACTATTTATTTTATTCGATTTGCTTATGTTTTTTATTCATAATTAATTAGCAGTAAAAAAAAAAAAATAGAGTATTTTATTTTTATTTTAAATTGAAGTAGTTCAAATTAATAATTTATATTAGACTATTGTCGAAAAGGTTTTTAATTTCTATTATACTCAGTAACACAAAATAAAGTTAAATTCGAATATTAATAATATAATATTAAGAAGTAAAATTTTATTTATTAATATTTGCCCTGTGTCATTTTTAGTCTGTTTCGATTCACAAATAGTTATTTAAATTTATTTTTCTGTATCATTTCACAAAATACCTGTTTACCTGTTTTTGTTAAAACATCTCCATTATACCTTGAGCTGCAATTATACAATAATTCAAGTTGTGAATTTAGGTTTTTAATTTCAAACACAATTTACAAAAATGCACATAAATGTGATACAAAACTTTTAAGATTTTGCACACAAAAATTATATTCAAAAAAAAAAAAAAAAAAATTTTAACCTAAGTTTCTCAAAGAGTAGTTAAAGTAAGTGTAATTTTTTAAAATGAAAAATTATTAGTGATGAAATCACATTAAGAATTAACACAATGAAACCAAATTATTTACATGCCAACATAATGCGATAAAATAAAATATTATTATTTTAATTAAATGATAATTTTTAATCTATTATTACATAACTAAAAAAAATTTATGATAAATTTTCGTTGTTATATTTTCCTTTTAACATAAAACTTAAAGGTTAGAAGACAATTACCTTTACAAAAATTAAATTATAATAATTAATAAATAAACTTTAAAAATGGTAAAATTACATTTAATTATAAATAATATTTAAAAATTTAATCTTTTAAATAATAATAACGTAAAACACAAACACTAA
The DNA here is from genome assembly GCF_000006295.1 of Pediculus humanus corporis. NCBI lineage: Eukaryota > Metazoa > Arthropoda > Insecta > Psocodea > Pediculidae > Pediculus > Pediculus humanus. The sequence goes on from NW_002987368.1 coordinate 303,375, forward strand.
TTAAAAACTTAAGTTATTTTTGACGTGGAAGTAGATAACTTGTATATTAATTAGCGTACCAATAATTTAATTTAAAAAAAAAAAAACCGTTTTTTGTACTTTTCTAGATTTACGTTTCTGAAATTACTAAAATTTATGACATAATTTTTTAAAATTTTAATACATTCTCTACTTTGTATTTAAAATCAAAGGTAATATTATGAATATTTTTACTTTTTTCTTTATTTAAAAATTATTAATTTAACTGATTAAATTAACTTGTTTATTTAATTGGTTTTTTGAATTTTTCTATTGTCCTGGTAAGTACTTTGTTCGATTATTAAAAATAATTATTTCAACGATTGAACTTTTTTATAACTTTTTTTTCGTTAAAAACAATCATTTTTGCATGTGTTAAAATCAAAATTATTCTATGATATTTTATAGTAAAATTTTCTTCTTATTATCCTACTCAATCCTCAGAAACAAAAAAAATAGAAATTTCTTAACGTCCTCTGGAACCCATTACTCAAAAAATTTATTTCAGTTTTATTCCAAAAGTTTTTACTTCCTAAAAATAAATTCTCTCTCTCTCTCTCAATCAAAATGAACTACATTAAATTAAAACCTTGAAATAAGAAAAAAGCTAACTGAATAATTCTTGAAAAATCTTACAAACCCTGTGATAATTTTTGCCAAAAAATAAAATTTTTTTTTTTTTTAACAATGAACTGTTTAACACTAAAACACTTATATTTTTTTATTCTCAGCAGGTACTTACTTAAATAGTTTTCTACAAAATACACTGAAAACCAATCAAGTTGAAATTAACACTGATAATAAAACCCTTAAACCCATTCCAAAATTAAAGGAACCCAGAGATTTATTTGCTCTACCAAAAGAACTTGACTGTTATCAACAACTTGCCAGATGGCCCTCAGAATGTCAGGTAAAAATATTTTAATACAAAATTTAAAATTGTCACATGATAAAATGTTCTTTTTCCTAAAAAAAAAATTGATTGAAATCATCTTAGGTATTGGACGAAAGAGTTCAACATATAGAATACACTCCAGCAACACCAGAATTATATTATCAACCCACAGGCAAAGAAATTCAACCAAAGCCTGTTGGAGAAGAATCTGGAACTGTAGTTTTTCAATACTATCCAATGAGTGCAGTCAATTATGTAGGTTTCAAATAATTTTATTGAAAAAAATTAAAATTTAATTAATTTTGTTTTTTATGCAAATAGTTTAGTAGATCTAGCGTTGGAGGAAGTCGTTATTTTATGCCAGGTTGTCCAACTAACCAAGAAAAAGATGATAATTTAAAATTTGAATCTAGATTCGAATCTGGAAATTTGGCAAAAGTAGTTAAAATAACTGAAACGTATTACGAATTGTACCTTAGAACTGATATGTACACAAATAGGCATATGCAATGGTTTTATTTTAGAATCCAAAATACAAAAAAACATATCATTTACAGGTATGCATTTCAGATCATAGAAAGAATTAAAAAAACTAAAACTTAATTATATTTTATTACTTTCAGATTTTCTTTTGTGAATTTATCGAAAGGCGACAGTTTATATAGTGATGGAATGAAACCATTATTATATTCTACCAAAGATGCTCAAATGAATGCCATTGGATGGAGAAGATGCGGGGATAATATTTCATTTTACAAAAATGAACCTCCGTTAGTTTAAAACTTACAATAATGCAATGATTTAGAGCAATCTAATTAAAAAAAAAAAATAATTATAAATGATTTTTTTTTTGTATTGTAGAAACGGGGAAGAAGATGAGATAACAAATTATACTTTGTCTTTTAATATTGAATTTCCTCACGATCAAGACGAAGTTTATTTGGCTCATTGCTATCCTTACACTTACACGGATTTACAAGATTATCTGAATAAAATTCAAAATCATCCAATCAAATCAAATTTTACAAAACTTAGATTACTTTGTAGAACTTTGGCTGGAAATAATGTTTACTATGTAACAATAACAGAACCTTCAATTACTGATGAGCCTAAGGTATGGGAAAAATTTATGCAGGTTTAGAAAAATTAAGTACTCACTTCTAAAAAACAAAAATTTTTCTTAATTTTAGAAAAAAAAAGCTGTAGTTGTGACGGCAAGAGTTCATCCTGGAGAAACGCCATCATCGTGGATGATGAAAGGATTTATAGATTTTTTAACGAGCGATAGTGAACAAGCTAAGGTTTTTAATCAGTTATTAATATAAGGGTTTTAAAATAAAGATAAATTGTTTAAAAACAATCAAAAGCAAATCCATGAACTGCCATGTTATTTTTTTATTGTAGGAATTGCGGGAAAAATTTATTTTTAAATTAGTGCCAATGTTAAATCCCGATGGAGTAATTGTAGGAAATAATAGGTGCTCTTTAACGGGACGAGATCTTAATAGACAGTACAGAACAGTTATAAGAGAAACATATCCACCGGTGTGGCACACAAAACTTATGATTAAAAGGTGTGAAGAATTGTTTAAATAAATTAAAAAATAAAAATTTAACAAAAAAAAAATTTTTTTTTGGATTTTTAGACTGATCGAAGAATGTGGCATTGTCATGTACTGTGATCTTCATGCTCATTCGCGTAAGCATAATGTGTTCATTTACGGCTGTGAAAATAAACGTTACATAGAAAAAAGGCTACAGGAGCAGGTTTTTCCTTTAATGCTTCATAAAAATGCAGCTGATAAAGTAAAAAGTATTTTATTAAATTAATTTAGTTACTCTTCTGGAATCGATTTCGTAAAATTAAATATTTCGTTTTAGTTTTCTTTTGAAAATTGTAAATTTCGAATTCAAAGGTCTAAAGAAGGAACTGGACGAGTGGTTGTTTGGATGATGGGTGTTTTGAACAGTTATACCATGGAAGCATCCTTTGCAGGTTCAACTTTAGGTAGTCGAGGAGATACTCATTTTAATATTCAAGATTTTGAAAGTATGGGAAAAGCTTTTTGTGAAACCTTGTTAGATTTTTGCGATGAAGACCCAAGCAAGGTACTTTTTTTTAAAATTTATCAATTTAATTAGTTTTTTTTTTTTTTTTAAAACTGATTTTAAAATGTTTATTTTACATTTGACAATGGAATTTTAAATGTAAGTTATTTATTAAGGCTTTTGATTTAAAAATGAATAAAAATGGGAAAATAAAGGCTGTACGAGAAAAACGCTTTTTTTGTTGTTAAAATTTTTAGTTAAAAAGGAAAAATTAAGGCTAAAGATTGTCGAAAGATTAATGAAGGAAGGCTCGAATGCCGACGAACCCACCAATATTAACTTATCAGATTATTCAAGGTACGAAAAAATTTTGCTTTACATATACCTGAGCATTCATTTATAATGATAAAGTTTGTTTTTTCAATTTCTAAAAGTGACGAAGGAGACACCAGCGATAGTTCAACCGGTGACGTTATTCCCAAAGATGAAAAACCAGCATGGACAGAAAATACAAATAAAATTTTAAAGGCTCCTACACATGAGTCACCTTCATTACCTTCCACTACAATAAAAAAAACTTCTCCCTTAAAGGTAAATTTTTTTTTTTGGCGTTTAACTACCAAATGTTATTTTTACACAAGTTTTTTAAATTTTTAATAGCAAAAACAGAAATCGAATGGTGTAAAAGTTCCAAAAAAAATAAATGTTTCTGAAAAAACTCCTCCTGTGCCAAGAAAAGTTCTTCAAGTACATAGAACAACGCTAGATCCTCCAACTCAAGAGCAAAATCAAGAAGGGTTAGATTTCACTACCGAACCTGAATCTACTACGGAAGAAAATAATAATTGTTCAAAAGGAATTTTCAATTCAAAAATAAATGAAAAGAAAAAAAAAGTAAAAAGGCGGTACATGCCACCGGAATTGATAGTGACGTCAGCTCAAATTTTAGAAAATTCTGACTTGTATTGTACATGCACTAATTTTAAAGAAATAAAAAGTAAGTCAAGTAAGCATTTGTTTAAAAAAAACAATTACATTTTTTTTCTCTAAAATTAAATTTTTTAAGGAAATTTCAATAAAAAAAATGGAAAAATTGAAGCGACTGCAGAAAAAATTCATTTATGGCATCATAATAAGAACTTATACAGGAAAGTAAATAAATTATTTTATTTGTGAACGATTTAATTGTGACTATTTTACATTTTTTTTAAAAATTTTATGTTTAGTAAGGGGCAAAAATCAATCAAAGAATTAAATGCAGAATTTCAACTTAAAATGGGGTCAATGATAAAACAAAAAATATGGCCTGGATGGCCATGCAACAGTATAAAAAATAATGCATCATTAACAAAAAGTTCAGCAGGATTGTCTTTCGCACACTGGAGTAAAGGACCCTTAGTATGGACATCAAATTTTACCTCACAATCGAGCAATAAAATAATTATTGAGTGAGTTATTACTAGATTATAAAAATATACAGAATGGCCATTTTTACTGACTTTACTTTTTAGTCCTCAGACGTTATCGCAACAAAGCACTAGAAAAATAATTTTTCACATGAACAGTTCTGCACATCAATACAGAAAAAAAAAAAAATGTGGCCTGCTAAAATATTTAAAATTAATAAAACGTTAAGCCAAGGAAAAAGTGAAAATGTTAAAGAAGATAAAAAACCAAATTTAAAACCTAAAAAGTAAATACTGTTTGATTTTTATTAGTTAGTTAGTTAGTTAGTTTTTTAGTAATAAACAAGAATATTTAAAAAAAAAAATTATTCAATATTTTTAGAAACAAGGATAATTTTTTGTCATTGAGTGTTGCAGAAGATCCGACCAGTCAAATTGCTTTACTAAATAAAAATGATAAAAATTCATCAGGATTAATAAATGAAAGTTTAGAAAGTTCTTACAAGTCTAAAACTAAAATGAAGTAATTTTAAATTTATATCTTGTAAATAAAAAAAAAGTGAAAACAAATTTGACAAATATTATTCATTAACATAATTTTTTTCATTTTTCAGTAAATTTAAAAAAAGTGGAATATTAGTTAAAGTTATGTCTACTCATCAAGCTAAAAAGGTTTTAGATTTGGATGATGATACTCAACAATTTGTAAAGAAAAAGAAAAACAAAAAAGTAAATAAAAATAAAAAATTAAAAAACAAACAAATGACAAATGCTGAAATTAATAAAAAAAATGATAAAGGCAAATAAATTTAGCCTTATGCAATAAAAATTATAATTTATTTCAAATAAATAATTTGATTTAATCTAAAATTTACTAATTTTGTACCAAATTTTGAATTTTATAATTTGTAAAATGAATCATAAAAAAAACTTGCATTATTTTTTTTAATCTAACATACAAAACTATTATATTTTGCTAACCGTTATAAAATATTATTTTTCGTTTTTTAATTTTCGGGGCCCTTTTTCACAGAGTTTATTATTATTTTAAAGTCATATAAAGCGAAACTGTTAAAAAGAGATTTATTGTCTATGGTCAAATGTCAGTTATTTTTGAAAGGGATCGGATAATGTGTGTTATTTACATTTCATTTTATGAGTTTATTCGTTGTTAAAGAATTTAAAGTCTACAAAATGAAAAATATTTTTTTATATATTAAAAATTTAAGTCAATAAAAATGTATTTAAAGTGTTTCTAAAGTTAAAAATTAATTTTAATTTCGGATAAATGGCTTCAGTGCCAGATTTAGCTCCGTTTCTTAGGAAACCTCGTATGGGCGTCCCTCAAAAAGTTCGTCCGGTGATGAAATTAGAGTGGAATAAACTATTGGCTGAAGCCACTGAAAAAGATGTTGAGTTAAAAAAAGATAGCATTGATGATGAAGTTTATTACGATGATGATTTTGAGTTTACAGGGGAAAATGAATCAAATGTCAAAACTAATTCTGAAGAAAATCAAGAAGGAAAGCCTTTGAATTTGTGTAGCAAATCTCACACCCTTCCGGGTTCTAGCATTTCTTTTCAGAAAAATATTGACATTCTAGATTTATCTGCTAAGAAGGTTATGCCTGAAAATAAAAATGTTAGAAAGTCTAGTGAATTTAAAAAAAATAGTAATTCTAGTTCATTTTCTAACTTTCAATTAAATGATTTTTCTAATGAAAAAATTATAAAAGAAACAACTAGTAATAACAGTAAAGAAGTTCAGGACTGCAATGTTGAAAATAAAGAAAACTTTAATAGCAATTACTTAAAAAATATATATTGCACACCGTCTAACACTAAGCCTCCAATTTCTGAACATAATGGGAAAAATTTTCAAGAAAATGACTTGATTAAAAGTTGTAAAGTGAAAGATGTTCAGAATAAACCAAATTTAATTTTTTACAGTGAAAAAAAACTAACATCAAAGAATGCCTTATTGGAAAAGTTAGTGTTTTAGTAATTTCTTACAAACGTTTTTAAACTATGTTAATTTTTTACACTTTTTTAAATTTTATTTTAGAGAAAAAATTATCAAAGAAGAAATTATTAGAAAACAGGATTTAATTTTAAAAAAAGGGAAACCAGAAATGAATGATAAAATCAAAAATATTTCTGAAAAAATGGTCAAAACTAAACCATCATCACAAGTTGCTACCCCAGTTTCTAAGTACACAATTTTTTTTTTAATAATTGAAAAGATTTTTTTTTGTTTCAAGTAAAATAAAATTTACAATTAATTTTAGATTTGCTGTTCCTGCTACTCCTAAATCTAAAGAATCATCAAAAGTTTTAGTAATTAATAAAAAATCTTATCAAATTTTAGCACCTCTCGGAAAAGGTGGATCTAGCAAAGTTTATTTGGTATGAAAATTTTAATTTTATATCATTAATAAAAATATTAAATTTGAATTCCCTACTATATTTTTCATTTTGTAAAAATTATTATTTATTTTAGGTTCTTAATTCTGAAAATGAATTATTAGCTGTTAAATGTGTTAGGTTATCGGATGTCTCGGAAAGTACCAAAAATGATTATCTAAATGAAATTCAACATTTGATGAAAATGCAACACTGCAAACATGTTATAAAACTTTATGATCAGTAAGTAATTTATTTATAAAGAATATTACAATAAATAATAAGAGTATTTAATAATGTTTTTGAAATGAAAGCATCAAAAAAGTTAATTTTATGTTTTGTTAAATTGATACAATTAATTAAAAACTTTATTTCCGATTCTGTATTTAATTTAAATTTCTTTTTTTTTTTTTTTTTTACAGCCAATACCTTAGTTCTCAAAAAATATTATTTGCTGTAATGGAAAGGGGTGAAACAGATTTATCAAGATTTTTAAAAGACAAAGCATCCAGCGATGAAGGTATTTCTCCAGAGCTGATTATGTATTATTGGACAGAAATGCTAATGGCTGTCAAAAGCATTCACGATAACAGTTAGTGTACTTTTTTATTAAATATTAATGTTTTCTTAATAATTATTTTCGAGGCTTTCTTTTAATAAAGTTAAAAATTTAAATTTTTAATTTTTTCAGATATAATTCACAGAGATTTAAAACCAGCAAACTTTCTTTTAGTTTCCGGTCGATTAAAATTAATAGATTTTGGTATAGCTTCTTCTATACAAACAGAACAAACAAGCATTTTAATGGAATCGCAGTCAGGTACATTTAATTATATGAGTCCGGAAGCATTGCAAGATTTAGGTTTCGATAATAAAATAGTGTTGAAGGTAAATTAAAATATTTATTGTAATTTTTTTTTTTTTTTGAATTGGAATTAAAGTAATTGTATTTTATAGATCGGTCGAAAAACAGATGTTTGGTCATTGGGATGTATTTTATATTATTTTCTATACAAAAAAACTCCATATCAGGATTTGGTGAAACCTCTGCATAAGTTAAAAGCAATTACTGACCCAAATTATTCAGTACCTTTTCCAAAAATATCCGGAGTTCCAGATATTCTCATTGAATCGTGTAAAAGATGTTTGATACACGACACGAAAAAACGAGCATCCATCGAAGAATTATTAGCATTTAGAAATCGTCCTCTTTTTTCGTTATCTCAGGTTTTGGGAAAATTAAAGGATATACTTGATCCGAACGAATATAAGAAAGCAGAAAATGCTTTCGAAGATGCTTCTAACCGAATGAAAGGCTAAATCAAATAATTTCAATGTAAAATAATGTAATTATTGTACGTAGTTTTTTTAAAATTTTGATTTAATTAATAGTCATTCCTAGATCTTTACATTCAATTATCTTTTTTTACCCTGTGTAATTTTAATTAATTATCTAAAAATAAGTGAATTAATAATATTTATAGTTAAATCGACGACTATTGCATTGATTACTAGATAATAATAAAATATTTTATAATTAAAAAATTATTATTCTATTAAATAATGAGTGCATAAATAATAAAATTTTTTATTATTTACTATACTTACAAGTATGGTAAAATATATCATATGTATTTCGATATTATTATTATTATTTTTTTTTTATAAAATCATTTAAATAAAAATTAATATAACGGTCATTATAATCAATTAATTAATAATTTTTTTTTTTATATAAGGCATTTTAAAATTTAATTTAAAGCTTTTGAAAGTAAATAAAAAAAAAAATTTTTTTTATAATTCAGTCGTGTAATAATTCTTATAAGGGAACTAAATTTTACGGTTTTTTCTTCTAAAAAAATATCAATAATAAATTTGTTTTTAAAAAAATTCAACTGAAATATATTATAATATAATAAAATATAGAATAATGATATTATATACTGTATCTATTTATAATTTTTTATTATTAATTATCATAAAAACAGAAAAAAAAAAAAAAAAAAATATTCCAGTTTAATAATGTTAGGCACAATCAATTGATTTACTGAATGAATTTCATTTCATTGATTCTATATTTTTTAGAACTCAATATCATCAAATTGAGGGGCGATTTCTGATGAAAATAAACTAGTGTTGAAGCCATCAGAATGAGGGAACGATGGATGCCACCAGTCTAATACGCGAACGTTGACAACAGGTTCGAGAACCATTGAATTACAATTACTCGCCGAAGGATAAGGACTGCTACTGAAATTCAATTGCATTTTATGATATCTCATTCCTTGGGCGACGTTCAACGACACGCTGCTTAAAGTTTGACCATATAACATGGGTAGTATGACATAATTTAAACATGTAACCTATAATAATAATAATAATAATGAGATAATAGGAAACTGTGATTTATTTTATTCATAACGTTATGATTAAATTTTGACTGGTTTTTTATTATGCTTGCCTGTAAAACTTTACAATTGTCATCTTCGTTTGCAGTTATGTCTTCGAGAAAATCCAAAAGATTTTTAGATTTTGTTTTATTTTTTCCATTGCTATTTTTAAAGGGAGCTCCTAATTTAAGTTTGAAACAAAATAACCAATAATTTTTAATTTTCTAAAAATCAAAAAGTAAAAAAATTTAATCAAATCAATTATTAAATATTTTCATTAATGAATAAGAAATTAATTATTTTTTCATACTTGACACCAAGCAAGCACACAATATCTTTTTATTAACAAATGAGGATCACCATCGAATAAAACTTGAGGTTTAAGCTTTGCTACAAATGGAGGATACATGAAATGTAAAGCTCTTATTACTTGAGCTCTTAATCCATATTTTCGTACCATACACTCTGGCTGATATTGTTCCGGTAAGTTTGCTACTCCAGTATAGTATCTAAAAAAAATTTAATAATTTTCAATTGAAAAGAATTAAATGATCTTTTTTAAAAAAGAAGAAATGAAAATTTTAGAGTGAGAAAATTTGCATAACGAATTAAAATACAACTAAAATTGATAAAGGTTAAAATAATTATCCTTGACATGGTAAGTTGCATAACTGAAATTTGAATAAATTTAAAAAATAAAATTAATTAATTGTTTTATTATTATACCTTTTGTATAGATTAAACCAAAATTTAGCAGTTGACACGACGGCTAATGATGTCTTACAAATGGCAGCAAATTTTCCTACAGCTTCAGGAGGTATGTATTCAGATAAAAGAAACCAGATATCAATAGGGTAATCAATTCCTGAATCATCATTAATACTTTCTGATTCGACAACTTTTTTCTTTTTTTGAAGACCTAACTTTTTTTTTATCTCGCTTCCTGAATCATTTTCTTCCGATTGATTTTCATAAATCTCTAGTTTTTCTTCCCAAGTTTGATTATCATCTATCAAGCTAAGCTGATTAACTACAAACAATTGTTTATTATTTTCTAAATTTAAATTGTAATATAATCAAAAAAAAAATGAAATAATTATTACTACCTGTATCAATGACTTGATTAATCTTTAACTTATTTTTTTTCATTCGGTCGGATGAACTTATAATTGATGAATTGGCAAAATCATTTATGGTAACATCTGAAAATTAAGATGACAATCACTTAAATATTCCGTAAGAAACTCATGAATGTACGTATATTTTTTTCTTTTTATTTAAATACTAAATTGATGAAAGTGAAAATTAATATTACATTAGAATGTTTTTATTTTTATTTTTTATCAACTGTATTTAAATATGGATTATACAAACCGCAGAGATCAGCCTTTAAAAATCTTTGACGGCTGGTTCTTCGACCTGTCTTGCTACCGAACTTTGACATCGTTCCCCGAAAAATTATATTTATTATAAAGTAGAAGCATATCGTATGTTTTCTACATTAAAAAAAATTAACAAAGAATTAAAATTTGAGAGGCAACCAAGTTTTATTTTCGCCATGTTTGCCAACGTTGCAGCAGAATTCGTAAAAGTTTGATTACACGTAATCTAATTCTAGTGACACTTTATAACCGTTGTTTTCATGTATTAACACTATCATCGCTTTCAAAAATTTTTTATTTTTATTTATGTTTTTTTTTTACCGTTATGACTACTGTTGAAGTTCCTCTTAAACGCGTTAAACGTAAAATAAAAAAGTGTCAAAATCCATTATTTGAAAAATGGCTTAAAGAGTGGAAAGATGAAGCAAAAAAAAGTGGTTCCGAAATGCATTACACATTCAATAGAGCGCTTACTTCTTTAAAAAAGTTTCCATTTAAATTAAATAGTGGAAAAGAATGCATCATTTTAGAAAATTTTGGATCAAAAATTTGTCAAATGCTTGATAAAAAATTAGAAGAGTTTAACGCTGCTAACTCCAAGGGTAAGGTGATAACTTTTTAAATAACTGAAATGCCTTATTATTCAAAAAAAATTGTATTATTTTCCAGTCACCAAAAATTTTATTTCTAAAGTATAAAAAATTATAATGTTTTTTTCTTATAATATTATTGTACTTTTTTTTTTTTTAGAAATTAGTTGTGATCAAAATATTAATGAAAGTTTAAACACAATAAATGAAAAAGTAAAAGAATGTTTTGATAAAGTAGAGGAGAATTCCAATAAAGTTGCTTTTGAACCTGTATCAATAGATTTAGTGAAAAGTAAAAAGTCAAATTATGTTCCTGCCTACAGATCTGGTGGTTATGCCATTTTATGTGCTATGTTTGAGAAATCACAAGAGGACAGTTACAAAGGTAATTGGTTTTATACAAATATTATTATTACAAAACTTTAATATATTGTTTTTGAAATAATTAAACTTTTAAAAATTTTTACTTAAAATTAAATCATTTGAATTAATTTTATTTATTATTTGATTATTTTTTTAAAAGGTTATTTATTAAAATCTGAAATTCAAAATGCTGCACAAAAATATTGCGATTCGTCATTCACTGTACCAAAACCAGGCTCACATTATACAGCTTGGTCATCAATGGCAATACTTTTGAAAAAAAATTTAGTTTCTAAAGAAGGAAATCCAGCTAAGTAAGGTGTCAATGGTATGCTTTTTATATAGAAACCAATAGTTTTTATAATTTAAAAAAAAAAAATTATAAAAAATTGTTTTTAGATTTGTTTTAACTGAATCGGGTACTGACATAGCTATTTTGATTAAAATTCAGAACAATTCGACAGAAAATTGTAACAATTTACTTTCTCAAACTTCTACCAATGAAAATTTACCATCTGATGGTACAAAAAAAAGTCACAAAAAAAATTTGCCATCTGAATGTGTTCAATCGGTAAAAGAAAATTCAAAAAAAACTTCTTCGTTAGTTGCCGAAGCGTTAGGTGATATAAATCCTGTTAATGATATTTTAAGTCAAAAAGAATCAAATGGAGTAAATATAGATTCTAATCAAGAAGATGAAACTATTTTTATGCTTCCAAACAGTTTTCAAATAATTCTTCTTGTAGATAATCAAGAAAGAGACAAGTAATATAAATAATTTTTTTTACAATTTTGTTTTCAATGTTTAAAATTTTTTAAAAGTAAAATTTTGTTTGTAAACTTTTAGTAAATTTCAAAAATCTGATCAAATGACCATGCGTCAGTTAAAATGTAGGCACGTTAATTTTGAAATCAGGCATTTAAAAGTTGGAGATTTTATATGGATTGCAAAAAATAATGAGGGGCAAGAGTTGGTTTTACCTTATATAGTAGAGAGAAAAAGAATGGATGATTTGGCTCAAAGTATTAAGGACGGACGATTTCACGAACAAAAAGTAAATTTTTTTTTTTAAATAAATAAATAAAATCGAAATGTTTTATAATAATAATAATTTAATAACGTTTTAGTTTAGATTAAAACAATCAAAATTAGATAATTTAATATATTTGGTTGAGAAATACGGAACAGAAAATCAAAGACTCGGTTTACCCATGCCAACACTTTTACAAGCGATTTCAAATACTCAAATCGTGGGCGGTTTCACCGTTAAAATAACCGAATCTCACAATCATTCAATGAGATATTTAGATTGCATGACAATACAATTAAATAAAATATTTAAGGTGTGACAAAGAAAAACATTTTTCAATTATTTATTTATTTATTTACTTTTTCTATTCATAATACGTATTTTTTTTTTTTTTTTTTTTTTTCAAAACAAAACATTAGTGAGTTGCAAAAAATCAAATATAACTCCGATAAATTTATCCGAAGATCTTGTTTCCCTTATGACGTTTAATGATTTTAACAAAGGTTCAAAAAAAAATAAGGTAAGAAAAAAAAAAATTATAATTTTTTCTTTTTTTATACCCACGTTTTAAATTTAATTATAAAAAAAAAAAACGACGTCAAATAATCAAGGTAAAGGTCACGCTTAATATTATTTACAAAAAAAAAAAAAAAAAATTTCGAGATGAGATTCTTATATAAATCGTAGTAGGTAAAACGCGTTTGACAAGGTTTTACTTTTTCTCTCTCTCTCTCTCTTTATTACTCGTCGATAATGAATTATAAATAATAATTTCCTAATACGTCAATCATTGCCTGATGATGATGATGATGATTGCCAATGCCAATGTCAATCAATTTTGTCAATATTTAATCGAATAAATTTAAAAGAACAATAAGTACCACTTGAAAAAAAAACTTTTCGGTGTGAAAATCATTGACATTTATAAGGGGGAGGGGGGAGGAAACAGGGGGCGTTTGGTACTTTCTACTATTTTATTTATTTATTTATTTTACATTTAATTAAACTGTCACGTCGATTAATTAATTATTTTAAATACAAACGGTTGACATTATAAACCGGACCGTAAAAAACTATTTTCACTTATGAGTTGTTTTTTATTATTATTATTCATTTGAAAAAAATCATGCGATTAATTATAATTTATTTATTTATTTATTTATTTACGAATTAAATTATCAAGGATTTCTTTTTCCAATACGTTACAAAACCAAATGATATTAAATTATAAAAAAAAAAGAAACGTTTTTTTCAAAAGGAAACGTCGGAAATGTTTTCGAGTAACGGTATTTTCGATTTTTTATTTAAATTGTTAGCCTTGTTATTGATAAATTTCAATGTTAATAATAAATAATGTAAATGTCAGATAATAATAATATTTTTTTTTTCGCGTAACGCGAGTTTTAAAACTCAGATGTGATGCACGCACGAAATTATCTTAACGTAAAAAAAATTATTATTATTATTATTATTTTACAGAAATCAACGGTTCGGAACATGCTTGTTAAACATTTATTACAACTTAACGGTTGTTCCGTGGATAAGGCAAAAGCAATCGTTCAAAAATATCCGACTCCGAAAAAATTAATGGAAGCTTTAAATGATTCGGGAGGGGGTGAGAAAACGATAGCCAAATTAACTTACGGGGGTTTCAACAGGTCAATAGGACCCGTGACAGCCAAACAAATTCACATGTTATACACGTTATCAACATTAAGTTAAATAAGAAGGGGGGTAGAAGGAATAGAAAACTAATTTGTAATGAAATGTTGTTGTTGCAAATGTTTTTTTTTTTTTTTTTTTTTTTTTTTGCAAAGAAAACATTTAAACATTCCGTACACTCGTTAAGTTTGTTGTTGTTGTTGTTACTAATTAAAAAGGATGTTTTATTATTATTATTATCATCGTTTTAAAGTTTTTTCGCCACGGTTCGATAATCAATGAATCGTAGTAAGACTCACGGTTGAAAAAACGTTGAATGGCAAAAAAAACTTGTTTAATAATTTTTTTTTTTTTTTTTAATGGTTTTTTAAAATGGAAAAATGTAAAACGATTTTTACTTTACAACATACTTTTTATTTTTATTTTTTATTTATTTATTGTATTGAAAGAAATGAGAAAATATCAAATTAATATTTTTTTATATTTACGTGCACGTGTACGCATATAGAATTTTGTTATTGATTTACATAAGAAAAAACAATTAAACTTATTAAATTTTTTAAAATTTTATTTTTATATAAAAAAAAAAAGAAATATACATCATAATCATTTTAAATATGTTAATGTTTAGTTTTTAAACTTTAAAAAAAAAACCAAAACAATAATAATAAATTTTTTATACATTTAATTTTACACTTTAAACTTTATATTAAAATGTAAAAAAAAAAATTGCATTATTATTATTATTATTTTTTTATATATATTATGTAGTTTACTGTTCGATTCAATGTAAAAAAAAAAAAAAAATGGCTCCCGGGTGATGATTTAAAAAAAAAAAAACTTATTATTTTTGGATGGATGAACTTTTCATCCCAACATGAAAACAGTACAGTAATATTGTTATTATTATTATTATTATTATTACCATTTAAAAAAAAAGCAGAAGAAAATTAACATCAAGTTTTTAAATATTTTTTAACGTCTTTCAACATGAATTCGACAAGTTCACTTAAACCGTATTTATTTTGCCAACCCCAATCGTTTCTCGCTTCGCTATCGTCGAAAACTTGTGGCCAAGAATCGGCAATTATTTGCCTTCCATCGGGTTTAAAAGTTATTTCAGCCGAGGGTTGATATTTTTTAATTTCATCAAAAAGTTCCTTGGGTGTAAAACTCATGGCGGTCACGTTATACACCCTGTGTTTGAGAAGATGATTGGGTGCGACTAAAAATTCCGATATCGATCTCAAACAATCATCAATGTACATCATGGGTAGTAAAGTGTTGGGTTCCAAATAACATTCGTATTTTCCCGTTTTTAATATTTCGTGAAAAATGGCGATGGCATAATCCGTAGTACCACCACCTGGAGGATCGGATGAAATAACACCGGGAAATCTCAAACAACGAAAATCCAAACCGAATTTATGATGATAATATTCTCCTAAAAGTTCGGCGTGTACTTTTGACACACCGTAAATCGTTTTGGGTCTTTGAATTGTCACGTTCGGTGTTGGATTTCTCGGTGAATCCGGTCCGAAAGCACCGATGGTACTCGGTACGAATATTTTTAATTTATATTGTTTTGCCAATTCTATGACGTTATGTAATCCTTCTATGTTTACTCTAACTGCCAAGGGTACGTTTTGCTCACCTACTGCACTCAATAAAGCACTAAAATGTATCAACCAATCGATTCTGTGTGACACGACGATATCTTGTAATCCTTTAAAATCCAATATGTCAGCAAATATGTAGGGTCCACTTTCGGCAACTTGTTTCGTCGGTTTTATTATATCAGACATGATGACATTTTCCGTACCGTAAATTTTTCTAAGATATTTTGTTAATTCCAAACCCAATTGTCCTAAACTTCCCGTTATCAAAATCCTCGGTGGATCCTTTGATAACATCGGAGATGTTAATACAGGTTTAGAAACCTGAGGACTCGACGATGATGATGATGATGCCATTTCTCGCATGATCCTTTTCTTTAATATATTTGTCATCGATGCAACACGTAACGGACACCCAAACATTTTTTTTTTTTTTTTTTACTCCTCTAACGAATATTAACCGAAACAAAAATAATAATAATAATAATAATAATAATGATAAAATTTGCAAAAAAATAAACTTTTTCAAACCGCACCGCGGAAGTTTCTCACACTGAATCCTAGTCTAGAAGTTTTTTTTTTTTTTTTTTTTTTTTTTTTATTACCTTAGAAATCGCGTACGAGTAGTAAATAATGAATGCGTAAAATTTTCAAGGTAATCAACTTCATTTCTGTCTGTGAAGAAAAAAAAAAAATATTAAAAAAAATTATTAAACCGGTTGTTTGTAATTTTTTAAAAAAATCATTTATTTATTTATTTATAAATAAATAAAAAAAAACTAGGTTAAAAATTTAAGTAAAAAAA
>NW_002987368.1:320190-346882 GCF_000006295.1 Pediculus humanus corporis
AATAAATAAATAAAGTCACTTTTTTGCACTCTAATTCGTTTTTGAAAAAAATTGTTTTTTTTGTTTCCCCCCCCTTCTTCTCCAATCCCCCCCTTTAAAATTGATTTTACCACCACCCTTTACTATTCACCCCCTAAAATATATGTCATACAAAAAGGAAAAAAATCATAAACCCCTCAAAAAAAACCTACAATTTTAAAATTTAATTACAGAGCGCGACAGAAAAATAAAAAAAAAATTATTTTTTTTTTTTGAAATCGTTTCCATAGTTTTTTCTTCTTCTTTTTCCTCTTAATTATTAAAAACGGTGCTAGGTAGTAACAATCTATACAAGATTCTTTTATTTAAAAAAAAAAAAAACCCGAAAATAATAATAATAATAACGGGGAGACCAAAGAAAAAGAAAAACAAGGCAGGTAAAAACAATAATTCAAAGGGGAAAAAAATAATTTTTTTGTCTTCTTTTTGTTCAAGGTAAAAAATTAAAAAAAAAAAGTTTTTTTTTAAATATTTGCAATTACCAAATAAGAATTTTAAATGTTTGTCAGGTAGCATCATCGAAACATAATAATAATAATAATAATAAAACATTTACTTAGTCGATAACTTTTCTCTTATGTTTTACTAACAACCAACTACGACGACGACGACGACATTTTTTATTATTTAACGCAAAAAAAAAAAATTATTTCAAATCATTACAACAACAACAACAACCACAACAACAAACAACTTTATCATTACAAATTTTTTTTTTAACGGTTTCTCTTTCAAAATAGTCATCTATGGTTAAAAAAAAAAAATCGGTCGCCCAAAAAAAAAAAATTTATTACAAAATAACGTGAAATGAAATTAAAAAAATTTTTTTTTTTTTTTTTTTTTTTTTTTACTTTCGTTTTGTTAAAATAAATTTTTATTTAAAATATCACACGTGATAAAAAAAGCAAAACATATTATTTATAAATAATATTTATTGACCGCGCACTCACTCACTCACTTTTACCAAAACTTTTAAATAATTACAAAATAATAATAATAAAAATTTACCCGTTAGGAAAAAAAAAGAAAAATTCTTGTGTTTACCCAAAAAAATTATTTAATTTATTTATTTATTTATTGTCGTAATAATAATAATAATAATAATAGCTACGTTTTGTATTCGTATACAAGCAGAATAAAATTTTCGTTTCGATAAACAAATGAAAATAAATTAATTAATAACAACAACAACAGCAACAAAAACAAAAACAAAAAAAAAAAAAATTTCAAAACGTGTAATTTATTTTTATTATTATTATTATTATTATTATTATTATTTTAATTAAAAAACAAAAAAAATGAACATATATTAGGAAGAAGAAGAAGAAGAAGAAGAAAAAGTGTGCGTGCGTGTGTAAATAATAATAATAATAATAATATTTGTGTGATTTTTTATTTATTATTATTATTATTATTATTATTAATTTTCAAATAAAAGAAAAAGAAAAAAAAAATTTAAAATGAAAAAATTTCCTTTTTTGAAATAAAAAAAAAAAAAAAAAAAAAAAAAAAAATGTTTTCAAAAAAGGCTACTCCTATACTATCCATGTATGTTTTATTTTTATAATGTCGACAACTTTTTTAAAGAGTAAGATCACGATGACATTTTGTTTTTTTTTTTAATAATAATAATAATAATAAAAATTAATTATTACATTTTTCGATATCATGTATTATTATCATTATTATTTATTGATTTTTTTTTAAAATTTAAATAGAATATAAAGTTTTAAGTCAAATTGGAGAAGGATCTTTTTCTGAGGTATTAAAATGTCAGGAACGAGAAACAGGAAATTTATTTGCAGCCAAAAGGCTCAAAAAAGATTATCATTCGTGAGTTTATTTATTTATTTATTTATTTTTGAAAATAATAATAATGGTTTAAAAGCTGTTTAAGCGATTTTTATATTTTAGTTTGGCGGAAGTTACGGAAAGTCCGGAAGTGATTGCAATGAGAAAATTAAGCCATCATCCAAATATATTACACATAATAGAATTCCACGTGTGAGTTTATTAATTTACAAAAATGAAATTCCATCATCATTATCATCATCATCATCATCATCATCATCATCATCGCATGTCCCAGATTTTCCTCACGTACCATTAACCCCATTTTTTTTTTTCCAGAGATCCCATTCCAGGAAAAGTTACATTCATTTTCGAATTAATGGAAATGAGTTTATACGATATGATGAAAAATAGAAAGAGGTAATTAATCCACAAGTCCCCCAAAAAAAAAAAAGTCACGTGATTTCCAGTATTAAAAAAAAATTTTCCTTTTTAGACCTTTACCGGAACTAAGAGTTAAAAGATATTTATATCAATTATTAAAAGGATTAGATCATCTCCATCATCATGGAATTTTCCATAGAGATATTAAACCGGAAAATATACTTATAAAGGTAGACGACGATTTCAAATTATACTACTCCATGAGTATTTTACAACAATACCTGATGATGATAATAATGATTTTTTGATACTTTTCAGAACGAAATAATTAAATTAGCCGATTTGGGTTCGATAAGAGGAGCCTACAGTCGACCACCTTATACCGAATATATATCGACGAGATGGTACAGATCTCCGGAATGTTTATTAACAACCGGATATTATGGACCTAAAATGGATGTCTGGGCTTGTGGTTGCGTTTTTTACGAACTTTTAACGTAAGTTTCCACTTAATTATCACCTTATAATAATAACGGATAAAGTTTTTAAAAAAAGAAAAAAAAGAAAAAAAAAATTAAACAATACAATTTATAAAAATTTATTACACTCATTAAACACAACATCAACAAAGTAATATTAGAAAAAAAAATCAATAATAGTAGTAATTATAATAATAATAACAAATTTATTTATTTATAATAATAATAATAATAATTGTGATATTTTAAACAAAACAAAACCAACAAAACCCTTCATATTTGTTGCTATTTTACAATTTGATCTCTTCATCACCACAGTCGCTCTTTTTTTTTTTTTTTTTTTCGCAACTTTTAAAATTAAACAATATTAATAATAATAATAATAATAATAATAATGATAAAATTTACATAAATTCATACGAATTATATTTATAACGAACGAACGAACGTAAAAAAAAAAATATAATAATAATAAACATTTCAACAACCCAACTATTTATATTACCTATTATTATTAATATTTTATTATTATATATATATTTATGGATACGATATTAATAAAAATACATTTACATTTTACCACGTACATAATATACATAAATATTATGTACGTATTTAAATGTAAATAGAAAAAAAAAAAAAAAACAAAAAAAAAAAAAGTTTAATAATAATACAATCGATTAATTGTCAATAAAGAGATCTTTTTTTTTTTTTTTTTTTTTTTTCTAATCGGAATCTTATAGCTTTTATTTATTTTTTTTTTCCCAACTTTTTCAACAAAAAAAATTAAAATAATAAAAATATTAAAAAAAAAAAAAAAAATATTAAAAAAAGTAAAAAAAAAAAAAAAGTTTAACATTTCGACGAGCAAATTTTTTTTTTTTTTTTTTTAAATTTTCTCTTTCAATTATTATTATTATTTATTTTTTTTTTAGTACATTTATTTATTTCGGGGGGACTTTTTTTTTTTTTTAACATTAATTATTAATTAATTAATTAGTGTTTCATTTTTATTTTTAAAAGCTAAAAAATCCCTGAGATCATGCGTAGTAAATTTAATTATTTGTACACAAATAAAATCGGATAAAAAAGAAAAGAAAAAAAAAAAAAAAACAAAAACAAAAACTAAAAAAAAAAAACGTAACGGGCCTATTCAAATTGTTCCTGGACAATAAATTCCGCGAATCCGTATTCATTCTCCCCCGAAAAAAAGGGATTCCCCTTATCTTGACCTCTTTTCCCTTCCCTCTCCCCGGGTAAAAAAAAATCCCGATTTTTGAAAAACAAAAAAAAATTATATAAAAGTTTTTAAAAACAAATTTTTTTTTTTTTTTTTCTCAAGAACGAATTTAACATCTAACGTGTGTATTTTATCATTATTATTATTTATATATATATATTTATATAAATTATAATTTACGACCACTATATTCATTATTCATTTTATTTCGAAAAGAAAACGTGATTGCATATTATTATTATTTTCCGATTATCACATTCGCGAGAAAACATTCATTTTTAAATTTTATTACATCCTTTCATAATTATTTATTTATTTATTTATTCACGTTTCAAAGAATTTATTAATAAATTTATGTATTCATTTATATATATATATATATAATGACAAATGAAATAATTAAAAACTTATTCTTATATTTCTAATATTTATTATATACGATCACAGACTGATGACTTTTTAAAACATTTCTGTTTTATTTAAAAAAAACGCGTAAAAAAAAAAAAAAAAAAAAAAAAACAATAACAATAACAGAAAACAAATTATTATTATTATCATTATTATTATTATAACAATTTTATTTTGTTAATAGAACGAAACCATTATTCCCAGGAACGAATGAAGTAGATCAAATAACTAAAATTCACGACGTTTTAGGAACACCCAATACGAGACTATTAGCTAAATTTTATCGTCAGTAAGTACTGAAAAGTTTTTAAAGTTTACAACCCCCCACCCCCATCCCACCCCTCCCCGCGTATCGATTACATCATTTAATATTTTATTTTATAAATTAAAAATATTCGTTATAATATTTTCATATTTCGAAATTGAGCAAAAAAATTTTTTTTTTCTTTTTTTTCTTTCTAAAGATTTTATTAAACGACTTACTCTAATAGATAATTAATAAAAAAAAAGAAAAAAAAATTAAAAAATATAAATCTATATATGTAAAATAAAATAAAATAAAATAAAATAAAAGACAAACGAAAAATAAAAAAAAATAATAATAATAATAAATCATCTATAAACTATTTTTCCATTAATTATTATTATTATTATTATTATTATTATTATTATTTAAAACGAACCGTTTTCTCTCTCACACACACACTAATAAATATAAAATTTATAAGCGTTTTTTTGTTTTCTCTCTCTCTTTCCCCCTCCCCCCGCTACATTTTGACTATTCTGATTGCTATATATATGTACTCAGAAATAATAATAATAATAATAATTAAAAATTAAAACGCTATAAAAGTAATAGAAATATTAATAATAAAAAAAAACAAATTTCATACTAACAACCTATTAAACTAATCATGTGATATTTAAACTATACATATAAAAAAGAAAAGAAATTTATTATTATTATTATTATTTTTTTTTTTTAAATTTTCCAGCAAGTCCCGGAACTGTGAATATTTCTTTCAAGCTAAAACAGGCTCGGGACTCTCTTGTCTTTTAACAAATCTCACCGATAACGGGAGAGACATACTTAAGCAAATGTTAACATACGATCCGGAACATAGGATAAACGTTCGCAGACTTTTGGAACATCGTTATTTTAATGATTTGAGGTGATTGACTAATTGATTGACTCATTGATTGCTTTTACGTTAGGCTTAGAGAATTTTTTAAAAAAAAATTAATTAATTTTTTCACTT
Organism: Pediculus humanus corporis; assembly: GCF_000006295.1. Lineage (NCBI taxonomy): Eukaryota > Metazoa > Arthropoda > Insecta > Psocodea > Pediculidae > Pediculus > Pediculus humanus. The sequence goes on from NW_002987368.1 coordinate 325,791, forward strand.
GACTTGACAGAGAGCAAGAGCCGATTTTGTTGAAAAAGCCAGTTCCCGTTTCTCAAAGTTTTACAACGAAAGAATGGAGGAATCCTTTGCTATTGAGCTTGATAACGTCGGGCGAGAAAAAAAAGAAAACGAAATTATTGAAAAAGAGAACGGCACCTCAGAAATCCTTGAAACAAAATACGATTTCAACTCAATCTCTGAGAGGAGCATCCACATTGATTTCCGGGTCGAGCGCGTCCAAAACGCTTCCTCTCCTATGCAGCGGAAATCAGGAGAAATCCCTCGGATCCAACTTGAGCAAAATGGAAAATTATTCGAGTAAAAAATTGGATAAATTATTGGGAGCCGAAGAACAATTGTCAATGAGATCGTGGGTCTCCAGCGGCAAAATTTCACACACCGAATCAAAGGTATTCCATAAATAAATTTTATGTCTCTACTAAACGCATAAACGAAAAAAATAACTTACCTTCGGGAAAATTTTTTAAAAATTTAATTTAAACAATAAAAAAAAAAAGTTTTTTTTTTTTTCACTTTTCATTTTTTTCAGAGCGAATCCCGGCCCATGAAGCGAAAACCATCATCGCAACTTCCAAAAGTTTGTAAAGTCCAACAGCAAAGTTCAAATGTCAACGTGCCTAGTTTCCAAGTGTACGAATCTCAACCGAAAGAATATTTCGACTTTGGAAGGTAAGAAAAAATTTTCTTTTATAAATTTTTACATTGCGTTAAGCGTTGTTCTTGTCGTTGTCGTTCGCAACAATTTTATCCTCTTCAACTTTGACCCTGAAAAAAAAAAAAAAAAACAAAAATCAATAACGATTTTTTCCCTCCCATCTTTCTCCCTTTTTTTTTTTTCAAGCGTTACATTGCCTAACATTAATCAAAGACGTTCGGATCATATGGTTCAAAGGCGATTGCAACAAATAAATAATTATTCGTCAAAAATAAACGTTTTGACCACGATTCCCGAAAGGGGTAAAACATATGGAGTTCGTGGAGAATCTCCAAGTGATTCCAGCAGCGCAGAAGGAATTATAAAGAAACCTAGGGGAATGTAACAGTGTGTATCCTGCTCTTTTTCCTTTCCAATAAATTTACCGTGAAATAATAAAAAAAAAAAAAAAAAAAAAAAAAAATCAAAAATCAAAAGAGGCTTAATAACGATTAATAGCTTAATGCTATTAATCATTATTTTACAAAATTGAAAGAAAAAAAACAAAAAACAAAAAAACAAAACAAAACAAAAAAAAAAAAAAAACAAAATGAGAAAAAGAGAAAAAGAAAAAAAAAAGTAATAGGGCTTTTAATTAAATCAATAATTATAAATATATAAATATATAAACGTATATAATTTACGATAGAGTGGTAGAATATAGACAACGTCATATAAAGTTTTATATTGTTTATAGTAAGAAAATAAAAAAAATCATACCTTTTTGGTCAAGTGCCTAAATTTGTATGTAAACAAATATGAAACTTAGAATTAAAATTTTTTTCCTAACGCATGACGACGCTCACGAAGGTTATTCCTTGAGAATGATATTATTATTATTATTATTATTTTTTTGACCGGGAATATAAACGTAAGAAATGTTTAGTAAGACTGTTGAAAAGTGCGGACATGGCCACACAACTCTCACGCATGCTTATAAGTAGCATATAAACATACATTGAAAATTCATTTTCGCGAACAAGGTATTTAAGGTTTTCAAATCTCACACAAAACCTGATTAGCTCTGTTGGGAATAAAATTAAGAAGATGCGGATATGAATAAAATATTTCTTACCTTTAAATTCGGCGATAAAATCGCGTGCATTATTTCTACGGTTACAGTTTTCCTTTACAAATCTTCGGATAAAAGATCAGTTTTATAAATGGTAACTCTCAACATTCCGGGATTAACGACGGAAAATCTTTAAAAAAAAAAAACAAAAAAAAAATTTAATGTTTCGTAAATGCAAAAAAAATTTGAAAATTTGAAAACAAATTTATACCTTAGCTGACGTTTCGTTAATTTTTTCACGACGGCAGGTTTAATTTTAGATTTTCCTTTAAAACTGTGTTGTCCCCTTCCGGTTATTAAATCTAACGTTGCGGATGTCAAGGATTTTTTTCTTAATGTTTTAATGTGATGATCCAGAAAAAGATCGAGGATTTGTAGAGCCTCGGGAACCATTAGAAAATGTAAATCTATTTTTGTCATTCCCTTATTATTTTTATCATCGAAAAGAGTCGGCGGAAATGGTTCTCTGTTCAGTTCTTTCATTCTCTCTTTATATAAGCTCGCCTTAAATTTTTATTAATACATATAAAAAATTATTATTATTATTATTTGGTAGTAATCTTATCTCGATTCTGCGTTATCATAATGTTTTTTTTTTTTTTCTTAAAAACATTTTTATTAATAATTAATTATTTAAAGCAAAAAAAAATCACATTGTAAATTTTTTTTTTTTTTAAATACTAAATAATAAAATCTTATATAAACCTACTAAATAAGAAAAATACGATGCGACCGAATAACTTTTTTTTCTAGAAGCTTCTTGAGCCAAACGAAGACAATCATTTCTTTGCTGTAGTAAGAGGGATGCTTTTTGACGATATTCTATCGGATCGACCATTAAAATATTTTTATCCCCGGATACTTTTTTTTTCGTTACTTTCGGCTTTACGACTATAAGCGGTTTTTTAGTTTCTTCGACGTTCTTCTAAAAATATATAACGGAAAAAAAAAAAAAAGAGAAAAAAAAAAGAAAAAAACGGCCGGTGATGACATGATCGAAACCTTTTTCGGGTCGAAATTATACCTCAAGCTTTTCCGATTTGGCTTGTTCTAATAAAATATTTCCCCGGGAAGCCAAAAAATCAGGTGCGACCATTGTTATGGGAGATGAATTTTCTTGTGAGCTTAATACATCGATAGTTCTTTGAAACGATCTTCCCTCACTTTCAAATAAATCTAAAAGCATTTTCTGATCCATCTTTGGAAAAGCTTCAAATAAAAGTTGTTTTGATAGTTTTGTTGCAAATGTTTCTCGGTTATTGTCATGCATATGGGCCTTGAAATAAATAATATAAAATAAAAAAAAAAAAATAATGATAGAAAAATGAAAATAATAATAATAATAATAATAATAATAATAATAATAATAATAATAATAATAATAATAATAATAATAATAATAATAAAAATAAATATATAAATAAAAACACAAAACTTATTAAAGGATTAACATGAGAATAAACTATCGTGATTTTTAACGGATATGATTCGAAAAACAATGAAAATGAAATTACATAAAAAATTAAATATAAATAAATAAATAAATAAAAAACAAATAAATAAATTGACATTTAAATGCAACAATTCAAATCAAATTTTCACAAGTCAAATGTGAAATTTGTTTTTTTTTTTCTCAAAACAACCGTATTTTGGGTTTTTTTTTTTTTTTTGTTTGCGAAAAGAATCTTTTGATTTTTTTTTTTTTTTTTTTAACCTTTCCCTTAATCTGATCATAAATTTATTATTAATACCTGATTTTGTTTGTACAACAACATGGCCAATTCCATATCCATTATTTCGCGTAAATCCGGTTGATGGTATTCAAATTCTTGTTCTTGTAGTGCAAGAGCTAAAAGTTCATTTTCGTTTGCCATTTTGTCATAAGCACTTTGCATGTCTTCCCAATGTTTGTTGACGTTTTCAACCCAACAATCGTAAATTTGCTGAGCTAAAGAAAATGGAATGTTTATAATTGGCGAATCGAAACCTGAAATAAGAAACCATTTAATTTAATTTTTTTTTTTTTTTGGTAATAATTCGATATTTTTAAATTGGTAAATGATGACAGAAACTCACTAGATTGTGCATTGCAAGTATTTCCCTCTGAAGATCCGAATATTTGAGTGAGGATTCCGAAAAATTCTGAATCTAGTTTCATTGGAATGGTTTCTTCTTCCTCGTCGTCATCGCTTTCTTCTAAATCTTTCACTTCTTCTAAATTTTCATTCGGGTTTTCCGATGGAGGATTTATGGGTCCGTCACCAAACTCGATTTCTCCGTGGCGAAGTTTTTTCAAAAACAATGTTTTATCTTGATAAAGATCCTCGTTTATTTGAATGCTTTCTTCGATTTGTTTTTTGAGTAAAAGAGACGATTCACTCACTGCTGATTTTTTATCTTTTCGTCTTCTGATTGTCTTTTTACCATCGGAAATATTAACATTTTGAAGAGAAACGTAATCGGCATGATTTGTTATCGCATTTTCTTCTTGAGCAATCGAACTTCTTTCTTCGGTATTTTCAGCCAAGTTTTGTGGTGTCTCCAGCAGTACTTCTATCGCCCAAATGAGATTGCCCTTACATTTGTCAAACACGTAGGATAAATGTTCTTTTGGAATGTCAGGAAACATTCCGCATAAAGTTTCAATGGCGTTATCCCTTTCGACGTTATTCATTTCTTCAATATCTAAAGTCATCGAACCTTTATCCAACATCAAAACCGTTGAAACGTTATTGACTGGGTTATCCGGTGTTTTATAATTTTCATTTATGTTTCTGCTACAAGTATTTAATTTAATTATTCCTTTTTCATCTTTCCGCCAAAGATCGAAATCTCCGAGAAGAGTAATGGTAGACGAATCTGATTTTAATGTTGATTTTCTCGGTGGTTTGGGAAAAGTTGGAATCTGTAACTCTGGAGGTTTCTTACTTACGTCCTCCCAAGACGATGTAAAAGGTATAGAAGACCATGATAAATCCACACTTCGAAGCAGTTCTTCCGGAGATTTATCTCGGGTGTTTGCTCCCGTTTTTTTAATAGCTCCCAAATAATCGTTTCTGGGTCTTGCTTCTTTAGGACTGTCATCATCTTTTCTCTGTTCTTTATTAATGGTCTGATTCCAAGAATTTACAACGGCTTCGAACTTTTCTTCTAAGGTTTCAGAACACCATTCAGAGCAATCCGTCGCACTTTTTGATTTTTCTGAAGAAGGATTTTCTTTGCGGGTAGTTTTTTTTACATCGGCTAATAATTTAGTGTCAGTATAATTGTAGACAGGAACAGAAGGAAGGGGCACTTCTTCTAGGTCTGGACTTTGTTTTAATTCAAATGTACTTTTGACTGAATTTGATTCTTCAGAATCCGCAGCAGATATTTTATCAATGTCATCCGCACTGTATTTTTTTACTAAACTTTGTAAAAGTGATTTATTTATAGGAACAACATTTGTCATATCGCCGGCTTTAGATTCTAAGTTTTTAGCTAAATTATCGAAGCGTTTATTAAAAACGTCTAGTAGAGAATCGGATAATTCGACTTGTGGTGGACCACAATGCGAATTTAAAGACGCATTATAGACAGAACTATCAACAGTGGTTTGAGGGCATGCCTTAGGACAAATTCCGGATGCTGTGTCCAAAGCGTCAACAGATGATCCGTGACTTTTCTTACCATCATCCAATAATACATTTCTCAAAGACATTTGTAAAGACAACATTTGACTTTCCTCTTCTTCTGAACTAGGCGATTCTTCCCCCGAACTTTGATTTTCAGTTCCATCGTAATTCAGCAAACTTAAATCTTCTTGACTTAGATAATTTTGCATAACGCAAGCACCTAATGGCATTGCCGACGATATTTCATTAGATTTATTATTTTCATTTTGATTGCCTTTTCTTTCCATTCCCCTAATAAAGTCGTAGTCCTCGGATGGATCTTCGCCAATTACAAAACGTCCAGTGTCACTATATTCTAAATATTTTTGCATTTCAATCGATTTAGATAAATCTCCATCATTGTCAGTTTCGTATTCACTAGTTTCGGAAGCGTTAGAAGAGGAAATTGTGTCTGGTTCAACAGATTCTGACACTGATTCTCGGCGATGCACGTGGTACGCGTGCATTGGACTCATGGTATTTTCACTAGTAGAGTCTGATTTTGTTTTAGGTAGACTTGTTGAAACATTTGCTTTTGGGAGTGGTAAAATATTTCCTTGAAGTTTCCTCATTCTCGATACAACGAGATTAATAGGTAATCCACTTTCAATTACTTTTTGTTTTGAAACTGGATCCATGGTTTTCCCATATTCCGCAAAAAGTTTATTTAATTCCTCTAATTGCTTTTCCTTATCTTCAGTAGTTTCTTCCCCATTTGAATAAGCCGACTCTTTTTTTTTTGGAGTATTTTTTTTTCGTTTAGGTTTTTCCGGTGCATTTATTACAGCGTGTTGCCTATGCTGATCGAGAAGAGAATTAGTAGGACGTTTAATTTCTTGATGAGCGGGAGTTAAACTGCTAGTTTTGTATTTCAGTCCAAAGGATTTAATTAATTTTTCGCCCGTCCAACCCGGTTCATATCGATCCAACATTTGACGAATTTTTTCCCGAGGAACAGAATGAATATTTCTTTTTGCCAGCTCGGCTTCTTTATTTCTCCATTCCGTGACAGGCTCAAGAACTTCCACTACATAATCATGATCTACTGCCATCATTACATATGGCTGCATTTCCCATGATTGGGTATTTGTATTATCTATAACAATTGGATTAATTCCTCTTTTAAGTGATTCAGATGTTCTTTTTTGATTCCAGTTATGAGCTTGTGGAAGTAAATTGTAATCATATGCATAAATTCCCCTTCCTAACATGATAAAGTAATCATCTGTACTCAGAATATGCTGACTCAAATCATTTTCTGTCATCAAACTGACAACCATTTGAGCTAAATGACTTTTTCCTGATCCTGGCATTCCTCTCATAATAATCATTACTTTGATGCCATTTTGTATAAGTTGTTGAATTCTTTTTATTGATGCATTTGCTTTTCTTACATCGCTTTCAGCTGGTTTTAAAGTAGATTTTGGTATATCTGGAGTTTTTAATTTAAGGTTTTCTTTATTGTTTGGTGGTATCATAGTCAATAGTCCAGGACTCTGTGGTTTGCTTTTATAATGTCTTTGCCAAACTTGTCCTGAGGAAAGAGAACTTGTGCTACTGTAGTGAGAAGTGTTTGTTCCATATAAATTTTTTTCTCCATTGGATTTTTCCTGCTTTAACGTTCCTGGCAAACTTTTGGCTTTATTTTTTGTACCATTTTTTGGATGAGATTTTAAACTTTTACTTTTTTTGGAATCCTTTTTCCCGCTTAATATCAATAATGCTTCAGTAGCAGTATTAACTGAAATTTAAAACCAATAATTGTAGTAGGATAATAAATAAAAAAGAAGGGAAGAAGTATATAAATGCAAAGTACTTATTCTTAGACAATAAAAGAAAAATAAATTGACATAATTTTTAAAAATATGTAATTATGTTGAATTAATTCTAGCAATCAGTGAAGTTTAACAAAGTAAATTATTAGGTGTGGTAATTTTAAAAGATATCTACAATTAAAAAAACCAAAGGTTAGTTACTTACTGTCCCATTCACAAGTTTGAGCAACGGTTGCAATTAATGATAAATCAAAATTATCCTGAAAAGTATTGTGCAGTTTTTTAACTATACTTTCCCTAAGCTTGGAATTACTACTATTAGGTTTGATAGGTTTTCTATCCTTGCTTTCTTGTTGTGTAGCAAAACTCTGTTTATTTCTTTTATAAGACATTTTTTTTATATTTGAAACTTATTTAAATTCAACGACCTTAAAAATATAACGGTAAAAAAAATAGTTTGTACTTTACTACTGCCATTATTAATTATAAAACTTGAAAAGCATAAAATTTTGCGCATTTTATTAAAGAAACTGAAAATCTACAGAATTCCTTTGCAGAATTTATTTTTGCCACTGAGCAATGTCTGAGCTTACAGAATAGCCAACATTAGAACTTTTATTTCAGTCGTTATTAAAAAAAAATAAAATTCAAAAATTGAGTCGGTGCGTCAAATTTTTAGTTTTTAAGTTCATTTCAAACATTTCAAGTGTTATTTTTGAAAAATAAAAAGCTTATACTAAAAATAAAATACTAAATTTTTTTTCAAGTTATTAGAAAAGCTTTTATGAAGATATCTTAGGGTTTTTATATTAATCAACAAGGCGTTGCCTAATGTAAAACAGTAGGCGAAAACAAAATTAAATTTATGGTTTCCTTGCATTATATTAAATTATTTTTATTTTGAATAAACTAGCTGTCTAGTTTTTCTTTTTATTTCGGGACAGAAATTCTAAATCAGGAGCTTAACTCTCTTCAATGCTGAGGGAACATGGTGTAGTTGGAGGTGTGAGTGTGGGGCTGACAATTTAATTATGCTCAAGATTTGACATTGATTTGTTGCTAGGGGTTGAAAACAGTGAAATTTTCACATTAATTGGGTACCCATACACTGTACTAGGGTAGAAGTATTTAAAATTGCATTCTTTTTATTAAAAAAAAACGCATGCACAAATACTGGCGTGACGATCGAATTTCGGGTAGTAAATCAGTTAATAATTTTCATAGGACACAATTGCGTTTTATACAATAATTATTAGCTTAATTTATTATTAATATCTTTATTTAAATTTTATTGATAATCTATTCAATATTCTTTACATTTCCATTTAATTTAAAATTTTTTTTAGATATCATTAGTTTAAAATCATTAATTGAAACAAAAAATAATAATAATTTTTAAGAATTTTCAATTATTTAATTCATATAACAATTTATGAATTTTTTTATGTTTTAAATGATAAACTTAAAATTTCTATGGCATTTTTAAAAGTCAGTGATGTACAAAAAGTGGAGTTTAGTGAAATATGATTTTTACTATAAAATATTGAATAATTTTTAATTATTAAAGGTAACCAAATCTATTTTTAAATTAAAAAAAGACTTGGAGTTTATCACTCAATTAATAAATTAGCCATGCCTCGAAATAAAAAGCGCCCTAATAACATAATGTGTCCCGATGAGGAAGACAAAATTCTAAGCAAGAGAGTAAGAAATACCAGGTAAGTTTTATAAAATATTTGCAAACATATATTTTAACTTTTTTTACTTTGAATTTTTAAAAAAAAATTTCAATTTAATGACAAAAATAATTAATGACAATTAATGTTCATGTTCTTCCCAAAATACTCATATAATATGCTTTTCTTTAGTAAAAAAGTTAAAAATTCAAATCGAAAAGAAAATAACGAATCTAAAACCTGTAATGAAGGCCAATTTACATAATTGTTGAAATATATTTTTATTTAAAATATTTTCAACTAATTTAAAAGAAAAAAAAATTCTTTTACAAGTATGAATATATATATATATATTATTATATTGAAATAATTTTTTGTAAATATATTTTAAATTCTCCTCAAACTAATATTATTATATTGCCTTTTTTTAAAAATTAATAGTTGACCTTTGCACTTAATTGAAAATTGATTAATTTATCTTTTGTAAATTTTGAATTCTCATAAAATTAATATTATTATTTTTATGTAATACTTTGTTCTTAATTAAATTAAATTAAATAATAAATAAGGTTCAAAATTCAAGTTTTTTTAGTTATGACAGTGCATACAGAAAAATTAAAAAAAAATTGCTTTTATGCTAAAAATAAACTGCCAATAGCCTTGAGACAAATAACATGCAGACCAATGAAATAGAAAGTTTTTGAAAAAGAATATATATATTTATATTTATATTTTTTTTTTATCAGAAAAAAAAAATTTCTTTATTGCTTTTTTATTAAAATGCCTTTTTAATTGGATTAGTATAACTATCATTAGTTAATAAAATATAACATTTTCTTTATAAAAATTTATTTATTAACTGTGTGGAATATTATATGAATGGGGGATTCCCACAGGTAAACAATTTGGAGTCATTACTTATTATTTTTGCATTACAGAATAAAATCAGATGATGAATTTTTATTTAGGAGAGTATCAAAGTCTGAAGACACATCCAGCTTTAGCCAAAAAAAATGTTTAACTTGGTTTCGAGAGTACACAACTCCTGATGATCCAGACACTCTAGGGCCTGAGGGAATGGAAAAATTTTGTGAGGATATAGGAGTAGAACCTGAGAATGTTGTTATGTTGGTATTAGCATGGAAAATGAATGCTCATCAAATGGGATTTTTTAGTCAGCAAGAATGGCTTAGGGGTCTTGTCGAGTTACAGTATGTTACCCTCGAAATGATTATATATTCTTTCGTCTTTAGTTCTTTGTATACAACAAACATGAAAACTATAATTTTCTTGTTCTATAGGTGTGATACAATCTCAAAACTTCAAAACAAATTGGATTACCTTAGATCACTTTTAAATGATCCTCCAACATTTAAAAGCATTTATAGATATGCTTACGATTTTGCTAGAGTAGGTTTTTTAATTTTGTTCTTGTAGATTTTTTTTTTTATTATTATTATTTAATTGTTAGAGTTGAAAAAATGAATTTTTAATTTTTGTAGGATAAAGATCAACGTAGTATGGATATTGAAACAGCTAAAGCTATGCTCCAGCTACTTTTAGGAAAGCATTGGAGCTTATTCGGACAGTTTAATTTATTCTTAGAGCAATCCAAGTATAAAGTAATTAATAAGGATCAATGGTGTAACATTCTTGAATTTTCTCGTACCAATAACTCAGACTTAAACAATTATGATGTGGATGGAGCATGTGAGTTCGATTTAAGTCAAAATTTACCATTCAATAATCAATTTTATTTGATTAAAAAAAAAAATTATATAGGGAAAAAAAAAAAACATTTCTATCAATTGACAATATTATTATTATTATTATTATTAATATTTTTAGGGCCTGTTTTATTAGATGAATTTGTTGAATGGTTCAGAGGTACCAAAGATGGTCGTCGAAGCTGAATAAATGGAGATATGCATAATAATGCTTATTAACTTGTATTAATTGTGTCATCTTTTCTTAACACCTATGTATAAAGCTTGAAAGCTTTAATATAACTTATAATAGTATTTTAAATAATTTTAAAAGACTTCTGTATGAAAGAAAAAAATTTTTTTTTTTTTTTTTTGTAATTTGGAAATATTTTAAGCATCTCCATTTTTTTTGTGTTCTAGCAAAAAATAATTTTTTTTAATCATATGACATAAGGTCACAGTAAAGTAAATTAAAGAACTGTATGCTGATAATATGTCAGCTTTGTATGATTAATAAATCATTGTATTTCTATTTGTTAATATATTTTTTAACTGCCTTTTTCTTTTGAGCTATATCTATTATTAAAAATGAATTCTCAGAAAACTAAATTTGATTTTAAATAGCTATAACATCAAATTAGATGTGTCTAATTTACAATTACATAAATTTAATTAATAAAAATTTTTTGAATTAAATTTGGCAGATCGAATGCACTAATTAAATAAGTTAAAATGAATTTGTAGGATTAATATAACAATTAATAAAATATGTTGTTTAAGGTATTTATTATAGCCAAAAAATACACATTCAAAAAGTAAAAATATTAAGCTACAAGAGCAGAAGCTGTACTGGATTCATATTTCCAGTTAGGTGGTAAAACTCTTTTCGTTTTGTAATAACGGGCAAGCCTGTGAATTCTAGACTCGACAAGAATAAGTCTAAATTTTGAATCCTTGTCTTTTCTGTTTCTTTCTAAATGCCTTCGAATAGCTACTGCCTTTTTAATTAGGTAATATAAATCTTCAGGCAAGTCTGGAACGTGACCCACAGCTTTCATTATTCTTAAAATTTTGTTTCCAGTGACAAATCTTACTTGGGCGACTCCGTGAGAATCCCTTAAAATTACACCGATTTGAGATGGAGTGAGACCCTTTTTGCCCAATTTGTAGATTTGCTCTTTAACTTCATCGGCCGTTAGTTTCAACCATGTTGGAACCGTTCTACGGTACGGAAGTGCACTTTGGGATATACCCTTACTAAAATAAAAAACAAAAAATTAATTAACTTTGTGTTTCTATTTTAATCTCTTAAAAAATATATATGTATGTCATATATATGCATATATATGTTTGAAATTTATTCATGTGATATTAGGAACAACATTCTTAACTATTTTGACGTTGAATCGAATAATGCATATTATTAAAAAAAAGTAACATAAAAATAAAAAAAAACTACTAAAATAATTTTAAATTATTATTAATGTAAATATTTACCCAGGTGAATGCATACGACCCATGATGAAAGGTTAGTAAATTCGATTTTACGTAAAACGTGTTCTTAACATAAAATGGCGTCCAGCATAATACCACCGTAAGAACTCAAGCTTTTCAGGGCCTTTCTGAGGGCCCTTTTAAAAAGTTATACCTCCGCCATTTTTATTATTTTTAATTGTGGCGGTTAGTTTTTTTTAAATTTTAATTTAATTCAAAATTTTAAATTGTATTTGTATTTTAAAAGTAAAAATTTATAGTGTTTCGTGTAAAACTTAAATTAAGTGACTAAAAAAAAATATGTATGCGAAAAAATTAGGTAATTCTTAATTTAAATTTTAAAATATTCTTTCATGTAAAAAATCGAATAATTTTTTTTATTAATTTTATTTAAAAAAAAAAAAAAAACAAAACACAAAGAGATTTAAAAATTCGACATATCGATTTTTTTTTTTTTTTTTGATTAAGTAAAACCAATTATTCTGTCAGAGACATAACATAAATTTTCCCTTTCAGTAAAAATTTCAACCCCATTGATTACGCTTGCGTTGTAAAAACATTTAAACAACCGTTGTAGGAAACCTCATGTCTTTTTCAAATTAAAGCTCAGTCTTTTCGCGTCCGATGTAAAAGCATTGTCCGTTTTTTTATTGTTTATATAAAATTTATTTTTTCTTACGACATTATCATCATTATTATTATTATATTTAAAAAAAAAAAGATTAATTCAAATGCACTTAAAAAATACCATATTTCATTTTTTTCCCTCCTCAATTCTTTTACCATAGTTAATCCATTTCATATGTTACTTTCCCTATAATCTATTTCAACTTAGCAAACTTTTTTTTTTTTTTTTTGTGAAGTTTAATTAAAAAAATATTATTTAAATAAAAAAAAAAGTTAAATAATAGTTTAAAAACAAGTGAAAAATATAAGTTTAGTGATAAATATAAGTTTAGTGATTTATAACGTAGTGAAACATATGTAAAAAATTACATCAGTTTTAGGTAAGTTCAATTATTTATTATTATTATTATTATTCTTTTGTATGAATGAAAAAAATAATTTATTTATTTAGTCATTTAATTAATTATACTTTAATTTTCCTACAACAATTTATTTTAAAAAATTGTTTGTCGGCGAGAGAATGTCAGGCTACACAACATTATTATTATTTTTTTTAATTTAATGCAATTTAAATTTAATTATAATTAAAATTAATTTGTCATTCATAATCATTCAAAAAAAAAAAAAAAAAACTTTTTTACTTCAAATGCATATACTTTGTATTTTAAATTTCTTAATGTTTTACCACAAATTGATTTAAAAAAAAAAAATTTATGAAAAACAATTAAACTGACTCATTGTGGAAAATTCTTTTCTTTAACTTTACAAAAAGGAAAGAAAAATTAAGAAAACCAACAAATAAATAAAACTTTAACCATTTTGAATTTTTTTTGACAGATTATAAATTTTATTTTATTTCACATTAGAAAAAGAGAGAGAGAGAGAGAGAGAGTGAAAAAAAATTCAATTTATATGCAACATTTGATTTTTATGTCTTTTATTATTATATAAGCTTATGATAAAAAAAAAAAACATGATTTGTTGTTTTGGGAGTATATACAACCAAAAACTTTTTTTTTTTTTTTTTTTAACTTTTCATTTATTATAAAAAATTTGCATTTTAATTTTTTTTTTTTTTTTAATAATACAATGGGGTCTTTGTGTAAATTAAGTCAACCGAATTAAATTAAAAAAAAAAAAAAAAAAAAAAAGTTTTTTTTATATTTGAGTGCAATTACTTGTTTTAATAAGTCTACAATTCAAAATTGGATTCATCATTTGTCTCATATGAAATTTTATAATATCGAAAATTAAAAAAAAAAGTTATTAATCATTATTTTTTAATATCAATAACGTTAATAAAACAATTTTTCTCTTTTTTTATTTTTGTTTAATGAAAATTTTTGTTTAATAAATATAAATTGGGTAATTAACGACTTATATAAATTACTTTTAACTTTATATTTTCGGTTGGGGTTTTAATGTAAATTGTATGTTTTCAAAAAAAAAATTTTTTTTTTTAATTACAACTTTTTGATTTACTTGCCTTATTGAAATTTTATTATTATTATTATTATTATTTTAATATTGTTCGTTGAACTTTTTTATACGCATTAATTTTAATTATTATCGTTACGGTTAAGTCACGCAATGTGAAATTATTAAATCGGCCTTTTTAAAAAAAAAAAAAAAAAAATTTGTTGTTTTTTTCAAAAAATAATTTTTATATATATAATTTTAAAAAGAAAGGAAAATTTTTCATAATTTATTTATAAATAAAGTTATAAAAAAAAAAAAAACTGACTTTTATTTTTTTAAATTTAAATAAATTAAATTAAATTATTAATTGAAACTTTTTTTTAATAATAATAAGGTTGTGTACCAGCGGAATATAAAAGTAAAAATTTATTCTTTTTGTTTTATTTGAAAATATTGGCCGATAAATAAATTTAATAGGTTCAATGAAGAATTAAATAAATTTTTATTTACTTTAACAAAAAAATGTAAAAATTTTGAAGATGATGATGACGTTTGTTTAATCATTTTCAATATTTATCATGTAAAAATATTTAAAAATTATTTTTTTTAAATGAGTTTGTATGGAAGCTCTTAAAATGCATCCATTTTGTTAAGAAATATTCGAAAGGTAAAATTTATTCGAATATAAAATAATTTTATTTATTTGAAAATTATAAAGCTAATATTTTCTTATTGATAACTCAATGAGTGTAAAGATATCGACGTGTTGATACAGGAATACTTTTCATGTTTTGCGTTTAATGCTCGAATTTAAATTTCAATCAAAATAACTTTAATCTTTTTTGAATAAAGGGATTAGAAAAAATAAAAAAAACTTTGTCTTTTACATAGAAATATTATTAATATTTCAATACTTTAGTAAACTAATATTCTGTTGTTTAATTATTAACTCTCTTCGTTTTTATTCATTAATTTTTTTTTTAATTATCAATATAGATAAAATTTATATTAATATTGAAAAAATAATTTCGTTTATAAAAAGGAATTATGTTAAGAGTTGTAGTGGTGTAGTAAAGTATAATACTTTGCTCTTAAGATGTAAATAAAAGGAAAAGGAAATTATTGATTGTAGAAACTGGAATTAGCATTACAATATTTCTTCCTTTTTAAACACCCTCGGGAAGAAAATTATAATCAAGTTTTAAATAATAATAATAAAATCAAATATGATGATGATGATGATTTTAATACGTTTTGAAAAAATTAAGGGCAATAACAAGATGACCCATCACCGCCTCAACCTAAATCATCAACCCGAAGATAAATAAATGAAAGAAAATAAACAAAAACCAAATGGTTGTTTTAAAAACAACAACAACAACGAGAATACCAACAAGAACCAACGCGAATTTTGGTAGTTTTTTAAAACTTTGAAATTTTTCTTATTTGAATTCGAGGTTTAAATTTTTTTTAGCACTTTTTTAATTTTTAAAAAATTGTTTTAATTAATTTTATTTAACTCTCACATGCGTAAAGGTATTATTTAATTGTATTATTATTAATACATAAACAAATAAATGAATTTTTATGGGTACCAACAATAACACTTAATTTAATTATGAAACTAATGTAATTACCATGTGAGAAATTTGAATTTGCTATCAATCATTTCCGTTGGATATTTTAAAATAAATTATTCTAGGATTAAAAAACATAATTTTAATTATTTTGGCTTAATTTTATATATAACAAGAACGATTAAAGGGTTATAAAAAAATTTTTTAAATTTATAATTAAATTCTAAATATGAAGAAAAATTTTAATCTATAACAAAAATGATTCAAGATAATTTTAAAAATGTTACATACAATGAATAGTAATTATAATTTACGTGTATTTAGTTGAAAATTGAAATTTGATTATTAAATCTCATATTACTTTATTATAAAATTAAATTATAAATGTGTAAAAATGGAGGAATTATAAAGAAAGCATAGAGAGGTAAATAAATATTAAATGAGTAAATTCACGTAATTGTTATGATTCGATTCGATTATGGGTTCATAACTTTAATTTTTTCCGCGTACGCGTTTTACTATTGTAAATCATAACAATCAGAATAAACTTGTTAAGAGAGAGAATAATTGTAATTTAAACTAAAAGGTTAATTACGTAATTTATGAATAATAAGAGATAGACTGATTTAGATTTAAGATACAATTAAATATTTACAGAACAAACCAGAAAAAATGGACAAACATCACTCGAAAACACAAAAATATGTGTCAAAAAATTTTTTTACGTCTATGTTTTCATAACAATGTTTATAAACAAAACAATAAATTTCTAAAACCTTCATCCATATGTAACCGTAGTTACAATGTTATTATTATAGAAATGTAAACATTTCCAGACGGAATCACAAAACATAATATATTTTTAACCGCATTCGATAATTTCCTATGTAAAACAAAATCGAGGTTTCTAGAATATACAAGAGATACAAATCTCGCAGTGTCACCACTGCATGAAAAAAAAAAAAATAGAATTAAGAAGACTTGTAATTAACTGTTTTTTTTTTATTTAAAAAACAACAATTACAAGAATTACTATTAATATAATAAATCTTGTTGCCACATTTTAAAATATAAACACATCATTATGTTTTAATTTAACCTTATTCATTTACATTTTAAAATATTTTATTATTAAATTTCAACTATGAATTTTTTTTTTTTTTTAAAAAGACACAAAAGAGAAAATTTTAATTATGAATTATTTTAATGAAATATCTCTCTCTCTCTTTCTTCATTATATCTAAATATTGTTTGTGAGGTTTTTTAAAAAACATTAACGAAATCTAAAATTTAAATAATAAAAAAATGTAATAAATTTTTTACTATATATATTTAACATATAAAACAAAGACATGAATATTTTATCTTTTTATTTATTTATTTATTTATAATTGATTGTTTATTTTATTTGTTTAAAAAATTTTCTGCTTTTAAATTGCTCAAACAAAAAACTTAAATTTATTTATTAATTTTGTATTATTGAGTATCAAATTTCTCCGAAATTGATAACCAAATTTTGTTATTAAGGTATCAATTTTCAAAATTACAAAATTTACCGGGAAATATTAATTTGAATTTATTAATTTGTTAAGTTAATTAATAAATAAATAAATTTATTTTATTTATAACTCTTTAAATGTATTAATTTTATTAAAAAGTTTTTTTTCTTTTTTTTTGAAAAGTTCAGTTATAATAAATAAAATACTTAATAATTATTTACTTAATATAGTATAATAATAAAGTTCAAAAAGTATATTTATTGTTTAGTATATAATAATAATAATACTGTTGTAAAAATTTTATGATTTTCCCACATCGTTTATATAAAGAAAAAAAAAATTATCGATTTTTACTTTTTCAAAGTTAAAATGAAAAAAAATAAAATAAAATAAATAAATTTAAAATAGGTGGATTGTTTAAAAAAATTTATTATATTTATTTGTAAATTTTTATTGTTACAAAAATTTAAAAGAAATTATTAAGGCGTGTCTCTTTTTAATATTATTTCATTTCATAAAAAAAAAAAAAAAAAAAAAAATGAAATTAAAAATTTTGTTTTACATGACAAAATTTTTTTTTTTAGCGTAATAACATTTAAATTAAAATTTAAACAAAAGGACATCATTTTATATTCTTTCAATTTATTGTTTCTTAATATTATTATTATTGTAAATTTACGAGATTAAAAATGTTTTCATTAAAAGAGTATAACAGATACGCCAGATATTGTTCAGATACTTTAATCATTTAGTTAAAGTTAAATTTTTTTAGTCATATAAATTTCAATGTAAATTTAAAAAGAATACAAATGAGAAAAAAATCATCGTTAAACAAGTACTCATTCTCACTCAAAGTTAATTAATTAATTAATTTTTTAATATTTATTTTAATTAAATTAATAATAAAAAACAATTTATTAATTAAAATTATTGCTTTGTGTATATATAAAGTACTTAACTTTTAAGAGTAAAATGATTGCTAATTTTTTATGGAAAAAAATAAAGCTATTTACACAATTAATATATAATTAAAATTGATTCGTGAAAAAAAATGTAAATTTTTAGATAATAAGCCAGGAAGATATATATATATAACAAATATGTATAGATAATAATGAGGAAAATGTATATCTTGAGGATTCATTTCAGGGATGTGAAAATGTAAAGCTTCCTCTTAAAAAAGAACCAAAGATCCTCATAGAATCCTCCTAGAAAAACAAAAAGAGTCTGAAAATTCTAATGTACCTGAAAACAATCAACTACCACCACCACCACTACTGAAAATCCTTTAATTAATTTATTAAGTTCTTTATTGAAATTACGTAAAAAAATAATATGAAAACAAAAATTTTCTTATTTTTATCACCGAAGAAAACACACAATTTAAAACAAATGTTTTCTAACATATTACGCAATTAAAATTAAATGGTGTAAACACATTTGCAAACGTATTGAAAAAATTAAACAAAAAGGAAAAAATTGTTTAAAAAGTTTAAAAAAAACCTCTTGTATTTTTAATGATAATGTGAAATTTTAATTTTTTTTTTTTTTTTTATGTTGGTAAATATTAATTTTACGCGACAGATTTTATAAAGCATTAAAAATTATAATGTCGCGTGTGCATAAAAATAGTTTTTTTCTTTTTTTTTTCGGTTTCAGCAAAATTTAAATAAAATTAATAACGAAAATTTTTTTTTTTAAAAACTCGTATGGTAATACAAGGTAAACTTTTTTTTTTTTTTCTATATTATAATTTTGAAAATTTAATTAAAAATTTTTTTTTTTTATCATTTATATATATTACATTACTCTTATGCTTTTACATGAAAACCTTTTTCGTCTTACATGTGAATCCGCAGATTTTGATAACAATAGAATTTAATAAAGAAAGTTTAACACATGCGTCGTAAAGCTTTGAAAAAATATTATCATTATTATTATCAAAAAAATTAAATAAATTTATTTAACATGAATTAAACATATTTTTAATATTATATAAACATATGTGTGGGTGTAAATTTCGAATTTTCATTGCAAACGTAATTTATAATTAATAATTATTATTATTATTATTTTTTTTTCATTATTATTTATTTATTACTACTAATAAAATTACCATTACGTAATTTATTACTTTTTTCTTACTTTCATTATGATAAATATACATAAATATATGATCAATGATTAATGTTTATTAAATTAATATTTGTTAAAAGTAATTAACGGTTAGATTTTCCATTAATAACGTTTTATTATTATTACTATGATATTTATTAGACTGTAAAGTGTTAATTTATTTAACGAGTGTGTAAATACGCGTAATTATATGCGTAATTTATTTAAATTAACTTTAGAATTTTCCATCTTGATTTAAAAAAAAAAAAAGGCGCGAAAAAAAAAATTGAAATTTTAAAAATGTTTTCATTGTTTTTTTGTTTTTTTAAATTGTTTCGCTTGTTATAAAAAAAAAATTTTTTTTCTCTCTCTCTCTCTCTCTTTTAATTAGTATAAGTTAAAAAATATATATAAAATTTTTCTTCTGCTAAATAATTCATTAAGTATTAATAAATTTAAATATACGTGGTAAACAAAAAAAAAAAAAAAAATTTCTAGAAAACTTTTAAAATTTTGTATCACTTTTACGATATCAACCATTATCAATGTAAACTTTTTAAAGGGTTTAATTAATTTAAGAAAATATTTGCACTTAAAAAACACAAAAAAAAAAAAAAACGTTTATTGCATTATAAAATTTTTTTTTTATAACTTACTCGAAACAAAAAAAAAAAAAAAAGTATTAAATTTATTATTATGTAAAGACAATTTTTTTTAATAACTCTTTTTGTTACCAAGGCATTATATACAATTAACAAAGTAATATGTTCAAAGCTAAATGCCGCCCATTCTTTTGCAGATGCACTGTAAAAAGGAAGAAGGCATTATTATTATATAAATTAATTACAACACAATAATATTATATTTCTAAAGCTAACTGTGCGTGAATGCGTGTGCGTGTGTGTGTGTGTGTATTTTCCCTTTTTCTGTTTTTTTATTTTTTATACGTGTGTATTTTAATTGTGTAAAAAATTTCATAAACGAGAGGTTTTTGTATATATTTTTAATCGAATTTAATTTCGCAGCCATTTGTAAATTAAAATTTATGTATAATATTTAATATTTTTTTTTTAATTTAAAAATTAATTTTCGTTTCGTAAATCGAGTTTTCCGGAAAAAAAAAAAATTATCTTTTGTTTTCTAGAAATTTCTATAATTCTATATTTGTAAATTTTATCGTATTGCATTGAAATCGTTCGTCGTGTTAAATTAAAAGATGAATTCAAAAATTTTTTCCACCCCAATAATTGATAAAACACGAAAAAAAAGTCACTTATCAATTTCAAGGTCATTTGAGTTTGCATTTAATTTTTTTCTTTTTTTTTTCCCTCTTGTTACAAACGAGGCGCGTTTTTTAATTTTTTTTTTTTTTCGAAGGATATATTTAAATAATAATAATAATAATATTGATATGTCCTCTTAATAATTTCGCTTTACAAAAAAAAAATGAAAATAATAATTGATAAATGATGACGTCTCGTCAGTGTCAAAAAAAAAAAGTTAACGAAAGCATGTAGAGGAAAAAAAAAAAAAAAAAAAAAGTTATTTGACAATGATGAATTTTCAATGGAATTTTCCCGAAAAAAAAATTTATATATATATAAATTGTACAGCAGAAGAAAAAAAATCACGATGATAAATTTTATTTTAGGACCGGATGACATTTAAGATGGCATTTTTTTTTTTTGGAACACTAACAACGTAACGGAAAGAGCCCATAGAGAAAATAAAAAAAAAAAAAAAAAAAAAATTCATAAAAGTCGT
>NW_002987368.1:347089-354513 GCF_000006295.1 Pediculus humanus corporis
TGCTAAACGTAACATATATATATAAAACCCGTAAGATTTTTTAATAACAAATTTTCAACAACGAATAAATAAAATTTGTTTATGGTTTATCAAAATGATAAGAACATTGATTATAATAATTATTGTTGCTGTCGTACTGCCGGTAAATCTTTAGAATTGTGTTTTTTCGTAACGTAAGATTATTTTTTTTACAAATGTTTTGTTTTTAATAGGATCATTATTATTATTATTGTATGGGAAAAAGTGTGATCGTCGAAAAAGAAATTGAAGAAACCGTTAATACAAGATTCGAAAAATTTAAAAATTTTGATGCTAGAAATGTGTTTAATGATTTTCTACAAAGAAATTCACAATTTTTTAAAATTTTATCAAATTTGGGAAATTTAGGTAAAAAAAATATAAAAAAATGGCGTTTATTAATAATCGTACTAATATATATTTTTTTTTTTTGTTTTTCAGTTCGACGACATCAAAGTTTACCATTTTCATCATATCCGACATTTCGAACAAATTTTAAAGAGTGAAATTTCTGGAAAATTATTTTCACGGTAATAAATTTTTTTTCTTTTTTTATTTTTTTGTGTTATTTTTATCGATTTGAAATTTTATGTTAAATTATTTAAATAAAAATTTTGTAATGTTTTAAAATTTTTCAAAAAAAAAAAAAAAAAAAAAAAAAAATCGGCCTTTCTCGCCTTTTTTTTTTTTACAAAAAAAATTATTGTTTAAAATTTTCGATGCGAAAGGTTTGATAAAAAAAAAAAAGGTTTTTTTTTTTTTTTGAATATTTCAAGGTCAATTTTACAAATTATCAATAACAAAAAGGTTTTTAAACGAAGTGTTGATAAAAAAAAAAAAATTACAATCGATCAATGAATGATTCAGGTCATTGCCACGATGAAATCAGCAAATTTTCACATGGGGGGGGGGGACATAAAAAAAAAAAAAAAAAACAAACCCCCCTGCTAAAGGAAAATTTTTTTTTTGTAAAGTTCAAGGTTAAAACTTTAAGCAAACGAAGCGAAATTTTTTTTTTTTTCGCGATGTTTAAAATCTGAAAATTTTCCGTAAAAAAAAAAAAAAAGGTTTGCCAACTTTACAAAAAGAAAAAAATTCTACTATCTTTTAGTTTTACGATATTAATACGTCATGTTCTCATCGCCACGTTTTTTCGTTTCTCTCTCGTTTTAAATAATAGAACAAATATCGATCGGAAATAGGAGGGATAAAAAAAACAAAAGAAAAGAAAAGAAATATAGTACAAAAGTTTTTTTTTTACCAGTTGGAACAATTGTCGTTTTATTTCCCCTTGGAAAAAAAAAAAAATATTATTATAAAAACTTTTTTTTTTTTCCATACGGTTACTTCCTTTGGACAAATCATAAACGAACGAACAAAAAAAAATTTTCTTCATTCAAAAAGCTAGCAAAAAAAAAAACCTTTTTAACTTTATTAAAAACGTAAAAAGTATAAAAAAAAAAAAAAACGCATTCCAGTAAAAAATTCCGTTCGTAAAAAATTACATATTATTCCAAAAAAAAAAATTTTTTTTTTTTTTTTTTCTGAAAGCTTTAAAAAAAAAGAATAAAATAAACGTAAAAAACTATTAATAAAATAAAAACGACAACAACAACAACAATAACAACCTCTTACGTTCGCATGTTTCCTTGATACATTCTGTACACATTTTTTACTTGTGCAACGGTTGTTAGTACGCAATGCGCAGCATCAGAAATGCAACTGCACTTGCACTTGCACATTATCAACGCACACAAACATTTTAACCGTTGGGCGTGTTTCTTTTCATTAACAAGTTTAATATTATTTTTTTATAACGGGATTTTTTTTTTACGCACGCACGCACAAACATTTCCGGTATTTATTCATGACGTAATTTTTTTTTATATTTAAAGACCTTTTGATTGTCTTCATTGTCTCTTAACTATTCACATTATAAAAAATCATTTAAAAGTAAATAACGTTTACAAAATGTTTACGTCACTCACGTCACAATCCAATTAGAAAGTAACGTTATAGATGTAAATAATAATAATAATAATGGAAATCATAATGGAAAAGTAGTAAGTGGGCATTTGACCGAATCGATAATGTAACATAAAATTTTAATTTGTAAAATTAAAAAAAAAAAAAAAAAAAAAAAATCAATAAAAGTCCGAGGGATTAAAAAAAAAAAAAAAGCATCACTTATCCAATTACTTATCACTAATTCCATCCACTTTGTTGTAATTCACATCGAGTGTTTTATTACAGATAAAAATAAAAAAATTAGGTGTTTCTGTTTGTTTGTTTGTTTGTTGTTGTTGTTGTAACAATCATTATCATATTGTTTGTAAACAAAACATTTTTCTTTTTTTTTACAGGTTCAATTTTTTCTACCGGGGGTAAGTTCCTATTATTTTTTTTTTTATTATAAAAATCATTAAAAAATTTTTTAAAAGGAAAAACGTTTGAAAAGTGTAAACAAAAAAAGAAAAATTTGTGTTGAGGTTTATATATGTATTTAGTTTTTACTTAACATCGTAAAATTCAGGGATGGGAAGGTCAGAAGGATGGAAAATGATAAAAACTCTTCGACGTAACAACTTGTCACGAAGGGTAGTTTCACCCTCATCAGAAGAATGAGCAGTCTTTCGAATAAGAGGGTTGTAATCATGACAGGCAGTTTTGACTCGTATCGATTTATGTGATGCGAATATTAGGGTGAATTTTTTTCTTTTTCTTTCATGTATGGTGGAAAAGATTTTGATTTAGTGTATAGTGCTACTAATACTACTACTACTCTTACGATAACAGTAAAATAAAGTTATACTATTTAAATCTTTTATGAGGTTTTTGAATAAAACTAAAAGATAAAAAACAAATTCATACGAATATAAATATTATTTTTTTATTATAAAATAATTCATTGCAAATAATTATTAAAAAAAAAAAATACAGAAAAAGTTATTAATAAATTAAAAAAATTGTTAAATATCCTACTTAAATAAAATTTTTTGTTCATTCTGCCAATGCGTTTGCTATTGCTTTCGTCGCATTTAATTTTTTTTCCACTAAACGGTGTAACGTGTTTAGTATAGCTCTTTCTTTGGCTACCGCTGTAAACAAAACAAATTAAATTAAAATGAATGCACGTAAAGATGGTGAGATATTTTTCGTTTTTACTTACTTAATTTTAGTAATGCTCCTAAAATGTTGGAAGCAGTTTGGAATAATGTGGCCGGTTTTTTCGGACGGCTTGTTGTAGTTCGCGGTCTTTTTGTAGTTCTAGTAGGTTTTTTAGTGGTAGAAGCAGTTGGTTTTTTGCTTGGTTTTTTGGTAGTAGTAGTGGTAGATGGCGCTTGAGAAGACGATGATGATGGGTTTTGGGTAGTTGACGATGATGGAGCTTGAGAAGACGATGATGATGGCCTTTGAGTAGTTGTTGATGATGATGAGCTTTGGGTAGATGTTGATGATGGCTGTAAGGTAGTTGTTGATGGTTTTGGAGTGGTGGATGATGATGATGGTGGTGGTGGTGGTGGTAGTGGTCTTTGAGTTGACGTCGAATTTAAATCCTGTTCTGGAGGCGGTACTCCACCGTTTTCAGGACCGTATTGATCGTAACCATTTCCTTCTTCATAATCGTCTTCTTCTTCTTCCTCTTCCTGTCCTGAAATCTAAATATTTCTTTTATTTTACTAAAAATTATTTTTGAATTAATAAGTCATAGAAAACACATTTAATAAAAAAAAAATATTTAAAAAATAAATTAAAATGTTACTTACCATTAAAATTTTTAAACTCAATACTATGAGCAAGTAAGCCAACATTTTTTTCGGGAAAAAATAAAAAAAATATTAAACGTCATTGAAAGGAATTTACCTTTTTTATAAACCACACGTTATTACATGTCGATAATTTTGACATTGAAAATCATTCACGCGCTACATGTTTTTTTTTTTGTTTTTCTTTTGTTTTTTTTTCTAAATTACCTTCGATGCAATGTTTACACAATATTCAAAAATTGTTTCCTATGTCTTTATCACATTCAATACTCAATAAAATTAATAATTTTTATATTCGATCTCTCTCTCTCTCTCTCTCTTTTAAATCCTCATAACTTTTGTAAAAAAAAAAAAAACTATAAAAGGAAATAGTTATAGCCTATTTTAAAGACACCATCAAAATTTATGTATGCACCCTTTAAAAAAAAAAATTCACGATAATTTTCAGCTTGCTTTTATAAAAACTATAATTTAATTTATTGAATTTTTTTTTTCTTTTCTACCGCCATATTCCGCCATATTGATAAACATAAATTTTTGATCGTTTATCCAAGTTTTTTACGTCAATAAAATTCACTAGATATTAAAATTTTTTTATATCATGATATTTTCGGCGCCTATTTTTTTTTTTTTTATGTCTTTTTTTTATTCTCACACACACCCACGCACAATCATTACAATTGCATTAGGAAAACCATCAAAAAAGTTTTTCTTCTCTCGTTCAACAACAAAAACAACTTTCTCTAAAAACCTTTCTTTCACTTT
Organism: Pediculus humanus corporis; assembly: GCF_000006295.1. NCBI lineage: Eukaryota > Metazoa > Arthropoda > Insecta > Psocodea > Pediculidae > Pediculus > Pediculus humanus. Next base: position 351,640 of record NW_002987368.1, read on the forward strand.
CTTTTATAAAGTATTCGTATTCGATTTTTTTTGCTTCCCCTTTTTTAGAATTTTTTTTAGTCTTAAAAAAACTAAAAATTTAAATTTTTATCATTAGGAAAAAGACAAAAAAATTTATTTAAATTCGTTTCTGTATTTTTTTTTATTTTATTTAAATAATTAAAAAACTTTTTAAATTTTAAACTTTTTTCTTCAGCATAACTGACTAAACAGTACAATAAATGTTTTCGTTGTTTGCCCCTCACCTCCTCCTCCCCTCTCTCTTCCCCTCACCGGAAAATAGTTAGTTACTCGAAGGGTTTTAATAATATAAGAAAAAAACAATAAAAATTTACACAAAGAGTTGAACGAATGAAATTAAATATACAAAAACTAAATAAAATCGCTATTTGAAAATATTTAAAAATAATTTACATACTTTTAATTTAAATTATTTATTTTTTAAAAAAAAAAAAATTTGTTGTTGTACAAACACAACACTTCATTAAAACAAACACTTTTTTTTTTTTTTGTTCTAGAAAAGTGTAGAGAAAGGGGTCGGAAAATTTTTCGTTTTGTTTTTGTTTGTTTTGTCATTTGAAAAAAAAAATCAAGTTTTCCCCCACTTTTTTTTTTGTTTAAATCATTTAAACGATTGAAATTATATTTAAAAAAAAAAATAAATTTTGTTTGTTGTTAATGAGGAATAAGGGCACTAAAACGTGTAATTAGATAAACGTTAAAAAAAAAATGGCGGGAATTTATTTAAATTCAAATACCGATTATTTCAAATTTCGATTCGAACGAACGAAAAAAAAAAATTTATTTTTGTTATTATTATTTATAATTATTATTATTAATAATTTAAAACGATAATTTAACGACGATAAAATTTTAATCGAAATAAATATTCAATATTCTCGTAATAATAATAATAATAATAATAATAATAATAATAATAATAATAATAATAATAATAATAATAATAATAATAATAATAATAATAATAATAATAATAATAATAATAATAATAATAATAATAATAATAATAATAATAATAATAATAATAATAATAATAATAATAATAATAATAATAATAATAATAATAATAATAATAATAATAATAATTAATAATAATAATAATAATAATAATAATAATAATAATGCGAGAAGAGAATGAAAGGGTTTTTTTTTTTTATACAAATCATGGTGGCACGTATTTAAATTTTAATTAAAACTTTTATTTATTTATATAATTTTTTTTAAATATCGATTAAAAAATTTTTTTTTTTGTACAAATCGATTTTTAAAACATTTTAAAATAGAAAACGGGGGGGGGGGGGTGGGAAACCCGGAAAATTTTACATATACATGAAATGAAATATTACGTAATTTTTTTTTTTTTGTTTTCTACTGCACGAAAAAGACGTTTTGACTTTTCTCTCTCTCTCTCTCTTACATTTTTTTTATTTTTATTCATATTTAAATGCGGATTTTTTATCTTCTGCTATTATTATCAAACAAACGTTTAACGATAAAACTAAAATAAAAAAAATTCGATTTATTATTATTATTAATATTTTTGTTTGCATATTCTATGTGAAAAATTGTGTTTAAAAAAAATTGAATTTTGCTTTTTTTATTACTCCATACTATTATTACTCTTAGATCGAAAGTAAGAAAAAAATTATAATAATTAATAATTTTTTGGGATAAGTAAAGGAAGGAACGAGACGATGATATTGTATGACGTAATAAAAAAAATATTACGTAATAAAACGATTAGATGCTACGATGAAGTTTAATAATAAGAAAAATGGTAGTAATGTTATTATTACTATTATTATTACGCGTGATAAAAATTATATTAAAAAAAAAAATTAATATTACTCCACTGTCGGGGAGGGTGGTGGGGGGAGGGGTAGAAATCATCAAAGACTGATAAAAATAATTTTTTTTTTTTTGATAAAGAAGCCAAGTAATTTTATGTTCGATTGATCAAAAAAAAGAAAAATGTTTTTTTTTTTTTTTTATTTCACAACATTTGCGGTTGAATAATTTTTTTTTTTTTTTGAAATGTTTTTTTAAAGATGAAATTTTTCGAAATCCCCTACGGGGCGGAAAAAATTTTTTTTTTTTTTTTTTCCCAATGTTGGTAAAAGATTCCCGCCTCCCTACTACTCCTTCCTTCCTTCGATAAGGTTTAAATAAAACCTTAAAAATAATTTATTTTAACGGTAAAAAAAATTTTTTTTTTTTAATTTCAAAAGGAAAAATATTAAATTTATAATTTTCCACCCATTCCCACTTCCCCTCTCACTTCCCGCCCTTTCTTTAGGTTTTAAAATTTTCGTTTCCCTCCCTCTTCCTTCCCCCTCCTCCTCAAAGGGAAGCCATTTTAAATTTTAAATTAAAAATTTTTTTTAAAAATATTTTCAATTGACAAACCGAATTAACCTTTCTTCCTTATTTTATTATTATTATTATTAATAAAACAAGGGATTTATATTGTGGAAAAAAATATTAATAATAATAATAAGACGTTTTAAAATGTCTCCATGCGTATAACAACAAAAGCTCATTTAATAAAATTTATATTAAAAAAAAAAAAAAAACGAAATAAATACGTCAAAATTTAATATAAATCCGACACACAAAAAAAAAAAAAAAATAAAGAAAATTTTTCTTTTATTAAATTTTCTTTTTTTTTTTTTTTGTTATCAAGAAAAATAAAAATGATAAGAAATTTTTTTTATTGATGATGATCATGGGGATGTTTTTATAAAATCTAACATAATAGAATTTTTTTTTTTTTTGTGTCGTTTGACATTTTGTTTCGTTTAAAAAAAACCGTTTTGGAAAACGTATAAATAATTAACATAAATCGTTTGTTTT